>NC_056729.1:895464286-895471786 GCF_019279795.1 Protopterus annectens
CATAGCTTCCTTTCATTTTATGATTTGTATCAAAAGGTTAGACGTTCTATAGGGAACTCATGTTATTAAATAAATGAACTAAATCTGTAGAAAGATTTCCTCACATTAATTATATAAATTCAAGTACTTGAAGGCTATTTAGATGAAATAGAAAATTATTTTTATGCCTACTTTTTAATGAATAGTATGCAACTTTTATTTTTCAAAAGTGGACAGATATGTTGCAATTTGTGTCTACCTCTGATCTCTAACAATGATAGACACACCACAATTCCAGAGCTAAGTTCAGTGTAAATGAAAACAAACAATTTAACTAAAAGCAAGATACTTTTTTTTTTCCAAAATGCGCACTTTTTAAAATGAGAACCAAAATATATCCTTTCCAAATATAGCAAGTAGAATTAATTACACTAGTAAGATGTAATGAAATTTACATTAGGAAAAACACAATATTATATGTAACAGTTCTCTTTATGGCAAGATGTTCATACTTCTAGTGAACCTTCATCTAAATAATTCTTACAGTACTGTATTTGACCTCTAAATTAGTTATCACTTTCATTTGTAACATGCTGTATCTCTTGATTACAAAGGCATTTTTTTTCCTATACATTTGAAAGGAAGTTGACATCACATCATGAAACTCTAATAATATTTTATCTGACTAATTTTAAAACTTGTTTAGCTACATTCTTCATGCACAATTTTTTTCAGATATATAGTAAAAGGGAAACATAAAAATCCCACATATAAATGTACAACACTGAATTACAATTCTGTTACAATGTTTCAGGGTCTAAGTTCAGCTGTGATCTAAAAGTATTGTCTCTGTGAAGTTTATGTGGTATAACTTTTTCCTTTGATCCCCCCCCCCCCCACCAGTTTCTTCCTACCTCCAAAATATATTGGTTGATTTTCTACTATAGATTTTAAATGTAAATTGCATTTCATTTTACTCTTACAATTGGTATTATAGTAAAAAAAAGTATGATAATGTATCAGCTCACATACTAATTTTAGAATTAAACTAGTTTAAAAATTATTAAATAAATTGTACATCTGGTACATAAGTTCTTCTGTGATGAGATATGAAGCATTATAATGGGCTAGTTAATATATCACAAATAATGTGAGAATCAGTTACACTGCAGAATTTATGTTTATCTTTAAGCAGAAGTACATTATAAACCATAAATCTTTTTTTTAGTATTTTAATTTCAGTTATTCCAAAATGACTTCATAACAAAAATGTACTTGTCATTAATTGTATCATTCTTGACATTCAGATGTAAAACAGAAACTGTCAAAATCATTGTTAAAATTAACTTTATTGGAGGCTGTTCTTTAATAAATTTTGTGATACATTCAACCACAGTTTTCATACAGGACTGCAAATAGCATGTAGCTGCTATACTGCCTCATTTTATAGTCATTTTATATTCCTTTAATACATTTTTGTGGTTAAACGTGTAAATACATTTGGCTTAATATCTTGACATCAAGAGATAAGCTATGCATTTTGATCATATGTTTGTTTCTTTTATATATGTTCCTCTATGTTGATATTTTAAATGTAAAAATTTAAAGTACTACAAGACTCGTCCATTATTATTCATGAGAAATAAAATGTCTGTGATATATGTTTCTCATAATTGTTTAACTGTATATTTGATGTCAGTGTGCTCTTTTGTGCACTGGTATTAACTAGTGGAATTAAAGCAGACAAATGCTTTTCAGACAGAAGAATTTTTAAAAGGTATTTGGTCAAATACTTTTGAGTCAAAAACAGAGTATAGCATAATGTGTGGATTACAGTATTTGCTTCAAAAATTAGTTTTGCACATTACTCTGATAAAAATCAAGCTCTGCATATAGAAAGGAATGTTAAAATATTCTAATACTGCATCCACGTACAAGTTACAGTCTAATTACATTAATGGCATAACATTCCTGATTTCTTTCTATAAATTTAAATTTCAAAGCCGTCAAATGTCCGGTGTAAGAAACAAATAGCTTTACAAAACATTTTAGCATATATAGTGACTCATCAGCAACATCACAGATATTCATAATTTATTTTAATTACTTTTACTGTTTCTAATCAGGATAGTAAATAGATAAAGTTGCTTATGTTGATTACCTGCTGCAATATATCATAACAGTGTTTCATAGATGTACTTCAGTTGGCTTAGTCAGAATACACTGGGCAGATACTACATTTTGACTTCTTTTATTTAATCTTCTTTTTGTGAATTAACTTCTTTATTACTAAGTGGTCTTAACTTGGCAGATACTTTTTTTTCAAAGGAAGGCTGGACAGGAAAGCTCCACAAAAATGATTGCACCTCATAATAATGAACAATGTCAAATGAAATGTAAACCAAAATATCAGAATGAAATATACTTATACTGATACTAATATTAATACTCATACTACTACTAATAATAAAGAAAGCACAGACAATGAATATACTATGTTGTGATATTCTCATGAATGCTGGGGTTTTGCCAGTGGAGTTTTGCCATAATGGTGAAACCTGAAGAACTGTATGTAGATAAATTATTATTAAAGAGAATAACTTACACTTATTACTGGTGTACCAGCTAATGTGTGTTGGGCTCTCTCACTCTCTTTCTCTCTACACACACACACACACACACACACACACACACACACACACACACACACACACACACACACACACACACACATATTTAGTTTTAATACAAAATTAATCCAGATTCACAGGCTGTATTATAAATGACAGAGTAAAATAATAGCAGGTATTGCTGTTATCGAGTCAGTCATACAATTTCCAGTACTTGATTCCTAAACTTAAAAACGATGTCTAGATTTGTCCTTAACATAATGTATCAGTTAGTAAGGGGAGTGAAGAACTTCCCTATAACATGATAGTTGTGGGGCTAATCTTGTCTTCCTTCAATAGAAGTTAGAACCGAATGTTTTTATTTCTTTCTTCACTTAAGCCCTGTATTTGCATTCTGCCAGAAGAAGGTGATTAAAAGTCTAGAATCTTGTCTTGTTTATGGTGATGCGTGACATTACGTTTCAGTTCTAGAAACTTGCGACTGTTAGCATTATGCAGGTTTAACTAATCTGTGTGTTGTGTGGACACAATAAGAGTGTTGTTATGAGCATGTTATTTTAGTTAATAACTGCAAATGCCAAGTGCACAGTCTGCTGTCCTATTTGTAAGAGAATGGGAATCAGAATAATAAACATTCTGTGCATTTGAATAATAAGCTTATTTGTACAGGAAAGAACCCTCTCATGACTCAGCTCTTCATGTAGGGGAATTTTTTTCAGTTTTCATACCTCACACAGTCAGAAATTAGATTTGTATCATCCAGCAAGGGAAAAAAAAACAGTAAACATAAAGTGAAAAGAGTAATTATCATAATATGCACAGCAAAAATGTAGATCAAAGTATGTACACAATATGCATGGTAAGAAACTGTAGAGCAATAAATGAAATGCAACATAATTAGCAGATGAGACATTATCATGTCATGATAGCAGCATTTGTTAAAATGCATTCATTATGTTATTAGACAGGGACTAGTCTGATGCATCCACACCCTCAATATATATGAGGAAACTCTTTTTTATAATATTTTAACTTTGATATTGACCTACATTGACAAATACATTTTTTTTTGCATTTTCTACCATAATGGGGTTCAATAAAAATATTCTTGTATGAGCCTACCCCTAAAGTGGCCTATATTAATCAAGTAAACAAAAATATGTCTACAGGACTTACAGATGTCACTACAACACATAAATGAATGCAAGTATAATTCCAGAACACAAGGAATTGCCTACCTTGGGACTGCATTACACGCTAGGAACTATAAGCAAGTCCTGATGAAGTTATTTCTTACTATCATTTTTATTTCTGTGAAACTGTACACTTCTGAAAAAAAAAAACAGTACTATTTCTTCAAATGTCATTTTTTTAATTCGGTGAGCTTAGATATATGTCAAACAGGAAGCAAAAGCTCTTCAGGAACATAAAAAATAGATATATCATTGACTTGTAAAAATTAAGGTATGCTGTTTTAGAGACCATTAACTGAGTGAATGCTGCTAATTGTAATTTTCTTTTCGGTTTTTTTCACACTAGCAAGTTATTCAAGTGAAGAAAAAAGCTTTCATGTAAAATGATAAAACTAAATATAGATTATTTGTACTAATGTTTTTGTTACGCCCATTCATCTTAACTTGGATAAAACAATGTAATGTGATACTGTGTGAAAACAGATATTTTAATAAAGTAAATTCTGTTATCAGCCAATTCAAGTTTTTGGGAAACACTACATTTCTGATTTGTTAAGACAACAAACTTGTATAATTGTTAAGGAATACAGACACATATTGTACATCATATTTCAAATATGTATAGTTTCATGTAAGGGCATTGTTCTTCGACTGCCTTTTGTAATAGTAATACTGTCAACATATTTATTGAAGGTACATTATTATTCAGCACAATAACTGTATATTTTAGGGATGAGGCTATATGAAGTTGTACTGCTGAAACTACTTCTGTAGTGTCTAACTACAAACTCTGAGAAGGCTGTTGAAGCCAAGGTGCTAGAGAATTTTATGAGCTTTTATTTTGATATATATTTTTCCTGGTCTTCCGGTCATTGGTTTTGCGGTTTAGCTGCTATTCTTTTTTCCTTGTGGTTTATATAGTTTTGTAGTGTGCTCACTGTTATTAGTTAATATAATTATAAAGGAAAACTCAAAATACAGTAACATTGTCATTATCTTGATATGATGCATTTATATTATACTTCTATATGAATCATCTTGTACTATGTTGGGATTTTTATATGAATCTACTTTTACAGTATGTTGGGATTTTGGAAACAGCAGTTTAAAGTAAATAAAAATTAAAAAAAAAAAAAAATATATATATATATATATATATATATATATAGATAGATAGATATATATATATATATATACACACACACACACACACACACACACACACACACACACACACACACACACACACACACACACACACACACACACACACACACACACACACACACACACACACACAAACCATCTTTTCAAGAATCAATGAATATTGCTGCCACTGCTATTTAAGAAAAAGTAAATATTTGACAAAGATATTTTTACGTTAATATTACCTTTGCATTAAAGTAATGTATCATAGTGATATCGTAGTTGTCAGGTTATTGTCAAATGTTGCATTATGCCAAAAGTAAGTTAATTGTTGCACTCTAGAATTAATTATTAATTCCGCAATTCTGTGCTGTGATAACCTCAATAAATGGATTGCTCTCCTTACTGTTCGTTTGAATTTTCCTGAAAGCAAACTATATATTTTGCAAAATTAGATGATTTTTTTAAATTTTACCTGATTTTAAATTTTTTAACCCATATGTCAAAACTTTTTTTTTAAATTTCATTGTGCTTTATATGTAATCTTACTACACTGAAGATTACCAAAAGGACAAAAAAGCAAGAACATCTTATTAAAAATCTATATATAATAAAATATTTATTTCATACATGTTAAGTTAGCTCTTCAGCACAGAGAAAGTTTAAGTGCAATTAAGGGATAACACGTATTAAGTCCAAAATTGCTGTAACTTGGAGAATGCCCTTTTCTCCAAGTAACAGAGTTATTGAAGTTAGTATATGTAAGCAGTAAGGTTGTTAGAGGGGGGCAGCCATGACACCATGTGGAGGTGGGGCTTGGCAAAAAAATGCTTTTAATTTGTATCAGTGATTTTCAGAGTTCATGGTTACTTCCTGTGAATTGCACTTAAAGTTCTTAATTTCAGGAGTCTTGAATGTCCAGTAGGTCAACATAATATAATTTGTCACCTCAGAAGTGACAGGTGTATTTTTCTTTTATAGGAACATTAACATACCATCAATTTTCCCTGGCAGTAATGCAGATTTGTCATTTGACAAATGATTGAATTCAGCACCTGGTCACTGATTAATTGGGTCTGTCAGAAGTTCTTAATTATCCCATTTATCTTCCTTTGTCACTTCAACTTTGTTTTCTGGCAAGTACCTGAAAGAAAGCGTTCATTCTGCTCTTCAAAGGTGGTAGTGCATTTTGTAGTAGTCTTACTTTCCCAACGCAGCATTCCATGTATTTCCACAAGTAACCAAAGAAGGTCATTTTAGATAATCAAGGCCCTAGATCCACAGTACATATAACACTGAAACTCCATTTTTACGAGATGAAATCTGGAAATTTTACCGATTTTTGCAAATACAATTTCAAGACATTAACAGTACTGAATTATATGCTTAGTGAGTGTATGTTTGTATCTATATATATATATATATATATATATATATATATATATATATATATATATATATACATACACATATACAGTATATATTAATATACATAAATACATACACATATACGTATATATATTTATATATATATATATATATATATATATATATATATATATATATATATATACATATACACAAATATATATATGTATGTATACACACACACATACTAAATTAAAGCAGATTTTAAGTATAGCACACTTAATGAATCAAAATGAAATTGAAAAGAAAAAGAAATAAATGATGGTGACTAAGTGCTTTGTAGCAAAAAGTCAAATTCCATAAAAAATAAGTGTGATTTCCACTGATTATGCAGTCCACATGTATTATTTTCTTGTATTTTTCTTAGGAATAATCGGAAATTTATATTCCAGCAGATCATGATACTATATCTGAGACTTGTTAGATAAATGAAAATGTTAGTCTAACATCTGATCATATTCAAACTGTGATAGTATCACCTCTGTCAGTCTCAGTGAATGATCGCTATTGCATTTGATAATACCATTCTCTACTAGCAAGTTGTAGAAAAAATAATAAACAATTATAAGCCATACTAAATTCTTCACTATTCTTTGGGCTGATCTTGGTGATTTATATGTTTTAAAATGGTAATCCTTTCCTCTGACTCAGTTAGCCCATTAGGAGAATTGACGGATTTATACCAACTTCAGCAATGACTGGATTATATAGATCTGTTTATACAGATTGATAACAAAGAAAACTGGGTATTGAATAAATCAGCCGAATCAAACAATCTAAATATGGTACCCATTTCCCATTTATGCAAACTATAGCTTAATAGTCATTATGATAAGTATTAAGACATAGGCACACACACACACACACACACACACACACACACACACACACACACACACACACACACACGCACACACAGACACACACACACACACACACACACACACACACACACACACACACACACACACACACACACACACACACACACACACACACACACACACACACACATATATATATATATCTATATATATATATATATATATATATATATATATATATATATATATATATATAAAACTACTTACAGGCTTGAAGTTTCAAACTTTGAACTGCAAATG
>NC_056729.1:895479286-895751786 GCF_019279795.1 Protopterus annectens
TTATATTCTTTCCAGCAATAGCACAAAGAATGATATGTTGGCAGTCTAGTTCCCTTTTACCCAGCAGGCCACATTCCAACATTTTCATGAATTATAGCTTTTCCGCTTTCATATAAGACTCTGCTTCTTGTGTTGTATCCCTCCTTCTCTCTTGCTTTCTATGGTTTTTGTTCCCCTATCAGGCTACTTGTAATTCCTGTTTAAAGTATAGGTTGAAAATGACAACTAAAACAAAAAACACAACTCAAGGACACAAATAATTTAGCGCTTTTGTTTGTTTAATACAGAACTTCCTCAGAAACAATCATAACTCACAATCATTACACATTTATATTGTCGTCAATCAAAAAAATCAAGTAATTAACCAATGAAATGCTTAAATCTTAGTATACTAATTTAAATACTTGAAAATACAATAAACATTATACCAAAGATGTTGTTTGTGTAAAAAATGTTTTTAAAAAAAAATATATATATATATATATATATATATATATATATATATATATATATATATATATATATATATATATATATATATATATATATATATATATATATATATATATATATACAGTGAATATCGGCAAGAAAATAAGATATTATAGGTTGAGAATGACAACCATCTGTGAGAAAAAGAGAAAAACACAAACATCTGTAGCTGCATACACGCCCACATCCCATTGTTGCCTTTGTCATGAATGTTCCATCTCTGCTCCCAAGTCTTCATATCACCCTATATTTGCATGCTAATCTGGGATGAATCACACACCAAATTAATATAGTTTCTGATACTCAGTTTAGGACCATTGCAATATCTTTACATGCAGTCCTACAAAAAATTTCCAGGAAAAAAAAAACAATATCATTGTCTTACACATGCATTTACAATATTCTTGATATTCCTGACTTCTTTAAAATCTTTGCCATCTGATTCAGGGAAGGTCACAGCTGCTGCAGTCTGTTATCATACTGTCTCTTCCCACAAAAGTGTCTTTCTACATTCATACCCAGCTCTTTCCCCTTGGATGGAATTGGGCCTTGTTTTTTGCTCAGTACAATAAAGATTTACCAACCAGTCCGAATGCCTGCAATATGCAAAAGATTCTTATAGCTGACAGTAACATCTGGGTACAAAACTTCTTTCACTTTCCTTCTTTGATTGCTGTCTTCTTTTTCTCTCTGTTTTGATTGCCACAACTATCCCTGCAGAATCCTGTATATAAATAGAGGTCCTTTTACATTTTTATGATAAAACAATTGAGGTCATAATGACCATTTCCATAATCCTTGATGAACACCACTATGGACATCTTCATCACTAAATCTGAAGCCATGCAGTGTGTGTAGTAAAATGCATCACTTCCCATTTGGAATAGTGCTTTCTTCATTTCCCTCTCAAATGCAGCTGATTTTGTGGGGAAAACTGACTTACTGACAAAAACTGGCAAAGAATCTGTCACTTCCCATGTAATAACATAAAATGTTTGCCCATCTGTCTACACAAGTAAGTTTCCTGTCATCTTTCTGTATTAGCATCTACTTCCCTTTACCTTGATTGTCAGCTTTAAATTGGCTCAATTGTGTAATAACTGTTTTCTTGCTGAATTCCATATCCTCCATGTCTGTAGGTGATATACTTCATCCCTTTGACAGTCCAAGAGATTGCTGATTTTGAATGACCGTGTTTTATGAATGTGATAAGCTAAGGCCATATTGCATAGAAGTCACATGTCAAGCTGATCTTACGTATTCCATATTTCAGTATAGAATAACTCATTACCCAGTGATTACATCTGATCCACTTGCAGGGTGCTAAGTCTGGTTTAACTTTTTAGCTTTTTTCTTGCTACCCAATAATGTGCTTAGTTCATGCATTCAAGTGCCTAGTATAAGATATTAGTGTTAATAGCTGCACCCCTTTGATTTGAATTGTCATCTTTATCTGTTAGCTGTATATAAACTACCTCATTAGCATCTAAAAGGACAAACTTTGCTCATCATGAACAGCCCGTTAATGAATTCTATGAACAACTTCCTAATATTAGGGGCACATGATTTCTTAATTAGTTTTCTGACTTGCTATCACCATACCACTCAAATCGCTTGTATTTTCAGTTGTTCTGATTCTGGAACCAATGCCTTCTGCTCGTATAATTACAACATTGATGAACTATCCTCAATGTCATTGGCAGATGTTGGATTGTATTTATAATATATGGATCAGTATTCACCCTCTACAATACCATTCTCATTAATAATGCCAGAAAGCTTACACATACTTAGCCTTGAGCATTAAAATCATTGCACTGTTACTAAAAATTCACACCAGAAGCTCGTAATGAGGATCTGACTTATTTTTCAGAACTGAATTTCTTCAGTTATTGGACCTTACACAGTTAATGTTAAGGGATCTTTGCAAATTACCATCTCAGTTAGTTAGTAAAATATGTGCCCTTAAACAGGTATACTTTATGATGAAAACCCATAAATCTAAGAAGAGCAAAGCTAAATGTGAGGGTAAAACTCGTAGCAATGTGCTGAACTCATAGTGGTCGTAAATGTATGGCCTCACTGCATGGGCTTTTGTCTTGTTGTCTATTGCTGGCTAACAACAGTGTGTACACCAGTGACGCTACTCATTTGGACATCAGCTCAAAGAAAGTGGTATCATTATATATCCTGTTACTACACCTAGGCTTCATGCCAAGGTTCTGTTAATGAATTTCAGCCAAGGTAACTTCACATACCCATATATAGCTTCTAAAGATTCCACATAAAACTCTTTGTCTACGTCACCAAGTGAATCTTCCTACCAGAAGCAAATCCCAGTGTGGTTCTGAAGGAAACATTTCTGCTCTTCCTGTTGTTGCGATTCTAACTATGTGATGGCCCTCCCCTTTCAACAGATCACACCATTATGTGGTAAATGCTCATCCTGGGGCTATAGTTCAGCATGAAAACTTCAGAACTCCTAAGAGAAGGATCACTTCCCCTACTCTGATTTTTTTCCGGTCAGTTGGCTGATCTTTGCTCTCTAGAATTTAGTTTAATTCTGGACAATCTAACGTCAGACTTGAACACCATAGCAGATAAGATTTCACCAGACCCTACAATGTGCCATTGTCAGTGGAGCTTACATCTCATGAAATAATTTCTCAAATGCCTAAGGTCTTTGCTGATCTAATTATAACACTTCCTGATGATACAATATTTGTAAAAGCAGTGAACAGCCCTCTTTTTAAGGCTTCTGTCTTCTCCATACCAAGTCCATTGTAGTAGTTAATTTCTAGAATGTTTCACATGAATTCGCACATTCCATGGATATGGCTCCTTTGCAAACATACTTTTCTCAAAAATGCATGCACAATAGGCACCCATCTTATGACAATTAGGCAACAGCCACAAAGCAGCTTCAGTATCAAGAAATGCTTCTTTCCTTCTGAAGACTTCGAAATCAGTGTTCATCTCTTCATAAGTATATACTAGGCTAATGACCACCAGGTCTTTTATAAGCCTAGACACACAATCCAAACTAATTGTGTCCCTATGTAGCATGGGCATTTAATAGGAGGGGGTATGCTAGTTACAAATTTCTAAAGGTAATGTAAGGGGGGAGAGGTACATTAGTTTGGGCATAGTTATTGTCTGCCTCTGTCTATCAGAGATATGGGTGCCAGACTCGGGATGAATTTCCGATCTCCCATTCACTGCTCTAGGGTATGCTTAAATAGGGTTCACATGGATAGCGGCCTGTTGCAAAGCACGGGAATCCTCTGAGACACAAAACTGGCTCATCAACATGTCCTTTTTAGGTTGCAAGAAAAATGTAAACCCTTGGATCTAGTGATTCTGATGCTGTTTGTTTTGTAGATGTGCAAAATGTCCATCAGAGCTGGATTTGAGGATGCTTTCTATACCAGACATAGATCACTTCTCAGTAACCTGCAGATGACCAGGTATAGAGATAAGGCTTTAAGGAAATCTGTATAGGACAATGTGTTTATACCCTGGATTCTTCTAGAAAGTTGCCTTTGTGGGCATTCCAACTGTTGCATATATCTGGTCAAATACATGCCAAAGGGTGAATTATATTCAATGATGGATCTGATAATGCATAATAAAGTGTCACTATGACTTTCTAGGACCTGAATGACATGCCCTTACTTATAAGTTGGGAGACTCAGAATTATTGTCTTACTACCATGATCATGTTTGGCAAATGCCAGATTACTCTACATATGTTCCCAGATATCTGACTACTGGGTTAACTTTTATCAATGGAGTAATTAGCCTGGATGGCTGTTTTCCCAAAAGGAACTATACTTTATTTTTTTGCACTGAATTTTAATCCATGACTTTGGCATTGGTCATTTGTCTGTGTTAGGTGCTCTTGTAAGATGTTTGTCTCATAGTTCATAGTTCATAGAGTTCATAGATTAGTACTAAGCTAACTGCCCATACGAGCCATTTTAAGCCTAGCCAATTATCTCTTGTGAGATTCAAGCTCTGCACCTTGTGCTTGTAAGGCAAACACCTTAACCATTAGGCCACCCTCCCAATCATGCAGTAATAACTCCCAATTTGTAGTCATCTGTGAAATTGGACAGCCAAAGGCCTTGACATTAACCTTTACCTCTGAGAAGTAGCTGACAAATAACATCAGTCCCAGCAGGGAGCTCTGAGGTGTCCCATTAGTGACAAGACTTCTAGTGGAGTTGGTTTCACCAATCCAGACTTCCTGAGTCCTACCTGTGAGCCAGCTGGAAACCCGGTAAGTTAAATAGGGGTTTATGACCAGTTGAATTTGTCAAATATACCTGACTGATATATTGTATCAAATGCCTTATCCAGGTCCAGATAGGCTGTATGCATCCTTTTCTACTCAACTATTGTCTTGGTCCACCAGGTTTACTAGGCATGATCTTCCCTTGCAAAACCAAACTAGGTTGGTTCCAGTGTCCGAAGTTTGCCTACATCTTTGTAGATCAATAAGTATGTGTATATACCTTTAATAAGGTATCCAAAGGCTTACACTAGTGTATTAGTAGTGAGTACATGGAAGCCTGACTGCCATTTTGTAGTTAGCTGTTCAGATGTGAAAAAGTATGTATGTAAGCGCTCTGTTTGTTAGTTCGTTCATTCGAAAATAAAGATTGTGTTATCCATCCTGATGTGTTTATGTATATTAAAGCATCAGAACAAAACCCAAAGCCTTCTCATTATTTGTATTTGAAATGAATGGGCGACATGGTGATAGAAGTGACATGTCTAAAAGGACATGGTACCAGTAGTGCATATCTAAAATGGCCTAAAGTCAGAAGCTCCATACCAAAGGGAAGTGAAGTTTAAAATGGCTTGGCAAAAATGATTTAAGGCACTTATTCAGATGCTGGTGGAATATACAGCAGTAGGCTATCCCAAAACTGTGCATACTTTGCAAAAACAGGTCAGAAATCAATTTCAGGTATAAATCTTGCTCAGCACTATTTCTTTTTGCATAATATGAAACGAGGCATACAGAACATTCTAAATAATTTTCACATAAGCAAATATGTACAATATTGATAAAAATATCCAAATTACTATGGAAAATGTTTGAAATAAAGTTCGATTGCATAAAACAAATAAAGGGAAATGACTGCATTTTTTTGCAAAGCATATGCATTTTCATATTAAGCAAAGATATCAGAATTTTCAGAAATGTATAGTGTTCACGATTGTGCAGTGTTACTGTAAAGCTATTTCATAAAGTACAGCCATTACAAGGCTTATTTCGCAAAGTACAGTTATTACAAGGCATAATTCACAATGTAAAGCCGTAACAGAGCATATTTCACAAAGCAAAATATTTTGAAGAATTTATTGTACATTTGGATGTTATTACAAGCTCACAGAATTGTTTGCTTGTACATAATTACAAAGGCCATATTTTCAGTGTGTTTCTGTATACTTTGTGGGTATGGCAGATGGATTTAGAAAATCCAGTGCACTTGTGTTTGACAATAATATTGCTGAGAACTGGAGAGCATTTGAGCAAGAGTACAACATTTTTATACAGGCTATATTTTCCAATAAAGATGACCATACAGAGGCATTTAATCTGCTTAATTTAGCTGTGTCAGGAGCCCTAGAAAGGGAATGTTCATTTGTGTATGCACCTGCTATTTATGCTGGAGAGGGGGATAACATTCATATTGTTATACAGACCAAGTCAAGGGAGGACCCTGAGTGCTTAAAATGTAAATTTAGAGAAATGTGTAAACCCCAGACAAATGTTACAATGGAAAGGCGTTTATTTTACACAAGGGATCAAAAGCCTGGTGAAACTTTTGCAGTATATATAACTGACCCGAGAAATAAAGCTAAAACATGCAGATTTGGTAACTTAAGGGATGAACTGATAAAGGACAGACTTTTGTGTTTGGTATAAAAGATGATGCTGTGAGAAAAATGTTGCTTAGTGACAGTGATTTAAGTTTGAATGAGATTTGTCAGATATATGAGCTCACAGAAAAGCACACAAATATGATTACAAATGAGAGCAGCTCTAGAAGGCACAGCAATAAGTTTTATGTTGATAGTATGCAGTACTTGCTTAAAAGAAACAGGCCCAAGCACATGGCAGCTGTAACCCCTGCAGCACCTACTGGTAAACCCCAGAACTTTCTAGCACATTCCAGACTTTGCACAGCCTCAATGAAGCATAAGAGTGAGTCAGCAAACTCAAAGCATGGGTCTCAACCTAGTTTCCATTGTCAACTGTAGGAATTGTGGCAGTAATCATGAATCATTACTAAGATGAAGTGTCATTTTGCTGGACATGGTAGTCCACACAAAGTTATTTCTGACAATAGCATGCAGTTTATAAGCCAACAGTTCAAAAGATTTGCTGAAGAATTGGACTTTTCTCATGTCACAAGTAGTCCAGAGTATCCCCAGTCAAATGCTTTGCCAGAACTGCGCATTCCAGTCCAAAGTGCAAAACAGTTACTTGAGAAGTCTAAGGAAGGTAATAGTGATGTTTTCCTGAATCTCTAAATCTCAGAAATGTTCCTCATGATAAACATCTTGGTTCACCTGCTCAGAGACTTCTGTTCAGACAAACCAGAACCACATTACTTCTCAGTAGTCAATTGTGGGTTCCATGTGTCAAGAACAACAGATCAGTGAAAGCCGATCTGTTGAGGAATTGCCTATCTCAGAAGTCCTACTACGATAAGACCAGTAGACCACTCAATACATTGCTAGAGGGAGAAGTGGTAAGGATGCAAACGTCCAAAGGCTATGATCGGAATGGTGTCGTGAAAAATACTGGTCCAGAGCTGAGATTGTTCATTATAGAATCAGAAAGAGAAACTTTTAGGCAGAATCTGAAAGATTTGAGACCTGTGTCTGAGTTTATACCACAGTAAATAGCCCATGAGAGATACTTTTTATCTCAGAGTGAGTTTTCTGGTGTTCCAACTCCAGAGGAAGTTGTAGAGGACATTCCTGCTGCTATGATGCTATGCTGCTATGATGAAACCAGAAGTTCCTGATATCAGTTGTGTACCACAGACTGTCCCTCTTGATAAATCTAATCCTAACTCTTATGTTAGAAGATTTGGTCAAATCTCTAAACCTTGTATCAGTTTTGAACTAAAACAATCAGTACCAGGTAAGAACTAAAACAATGAGCAAAAAGGTCACACATAAAAACCAATTGGTTAAAAAAACACAAAATGCAAAATTGAGCAAATCTAGACTTTCCACTGTTTGATACCTTAAACCTCTTGTATTATAAGTGACATGGGATATATGCCAATTACCCTTTAAGGATATCAGGTGTTTCAGCTAAATAGCAATTTAGAATGCCCATGACTTTTCCTTTTAAAGCAATTTAGGAACAATTTCAGGCCAATAAAACCAAAGCCCACTAGCTGTTGACATACAAGCTTCTACCTTCTTATGGCATCATCAGCATAGCTTAAGTAGAATGTTTGGTTAGACTTAGAAACATACGGTTGTCGTACCCAACTGATATCCATAAACATTAGGGTGACTGCAAAATATCCTAACTAACAAAGTAAAGCAATGAGTAAAAAGGTCACACAAAAAAGAACTGGTTAAAAAACACAAAAAGAAAGATCTAGCAAAGCTAGACATTCCACTGTGTGATACCTTAAACCTCTTGTATTAGCAGTGACATGGGATATATGCAAATTACCCTTTAAGGCTATCAGGTGTTTCAGCTAAATGGCAATTCTGAATGTCCATGATTTTTTCTTTTAAGTCTATGTATGGACAATTTCAGGCCAAGAAAGCCAAACCCCACTTGTTGTGGACATGCAAGTTTCTGTCTTCTTATATCATCATCAGCACAGCATAAGTGGAATGTTTGGCTAACAAATGAAAAATAGCTGCATGACTGCCGAATCATACACCAATGCACTGTACAAGTATGTACACAAATGCATGGATTTTGCCATACCAAATAGAACTAAGACACTCTCCTCCAAAAAAAGGAAGCCAATCTGGTGGTCCCCAGCCATCAATAAACTCTACAACAGAAGGAAGAAACTGTTGCAGAAAAAACTGAAGTCACAAGACTGGCAAACCTCCCTTGTCAGTCTCAACAAAAAGCTGAGATCCCTTATCAAATCCTCTAAAGCCAGCCATGAAGGCAGAATTGGAGCTGACACCAAAAACAGCCACAAAGCCTTCTATAGCTATATCAAAACCTCCAAAGCAATACCCAGATTTGCTCTCGGTTATTGCACAATGGCACCTCCTATACTGAGCCAACAGATATAGCCAACATACTGGATGACAGATTCAGTACCAACTTTACCCCCCCAAGCGCCCTATCACAATACCAGAAGAAAGCTTGGGATCGATCCAACATTTCTGCAGCACAGTTAAAAGCTGCCTTGTCCAGAACCAATAACAGTATCCATGGGACTTGAAATTATCCCTGGCTGTATCCTACATGAGTTACAAAACGAACTGGCACCACATCTGTGAGCCCTGTTCAATCAAAGCCTTACCTTAGGCTATGCCCATAATGAATGGCTAACTGCTACAGTCGTCCCTCTCCATAAAACGGGAGCAACTACAGACCCTGGGAACTATTGCCCATTATCAGTATGAGTCTGGTATGCAAAGCTATGGAGCGCATCATCATGGATCTGCTTAACAAAGATATAGACAATCTCCAAACTCTTCACCCCACACAGTTTGGCTTTGTCAAGGGGAGATTCTGCCTGCTGAACCTGGTTGAATTCTTCGAGGCAGTCACCAAGGCTGTGGACGAGGGTAAGGCAGTACATACAGCCTACCTTGACCTGGCCAAGACCTTTGATACCATTCCCCACTTTGGTATCTTTGCAAAACTCACCAAACTAGGCATCAATCCTTACATCACTAGGTGGGTTGCAAATTGGCTCACAGACAGGACCCACAGAGTGAAAGTTGTGGATGCCAAGTCAGACTGTCGACCAATCAGTTTTGGAGTCCCACAGGCCTCGGTCCTGGGCCCTCTCCTGTTTGGCATCTACTTCTCAGAAGTCCAGGCCAAAACAGAGGGACTCTGGCTGACCAAGTTCACTGATAACTGCAAGCTAGGAGTCATTATTAACTCCCCAAGTGATGCAGACATCCTACAAAAGGGCCTCTCTGAGGCCAATGACTGATGTCAGAACCATGGCCTGAAGCTTATCGCCTAAAAATGCATTATCATCCCCACTGGAAAAAACTCAGATCCCATGAATTGCCACATTGATGGGAGCCCAGTGAACACTGAAGGGGCCATAAGAAACCTGGGCACCCAGGTTGACAGTCACCTCACCTTCGACCACCACATTGCCACTGTGGTCAGAAAGTCCTTCTATATGGCATATCTTATAACCAAAGGTTTTGCATCCAGTAAGAAAGAGGTCATCATCCTTTTCTACTCATGCCTCATTAGACCAATCATAAAATATAATGCCCCATTTGGCATGTACCTGACCAGACACCTACAACAGCTGGAGAGGCCACAAAAGTACCTCACAAAAAGGATCCTAGGTCTTAAACCCATGACCTACACAGACAGGCTCAAGAAACTTTAGCTGTTCTCAGTCTCTTAGCATCTGCTTAGAGGTGATCTCTGTTTGACTTATAAAGCCATGCCTGACCCAGCCCTACTTGGAATGCTACACCTAAAAAAATACCAGTCCCCCCATGCCACATGCTCCAGAGATCACAACCTCATTACAGTAATTAACAGAACATGCTGGAGGGACAGATTCATCTCCCAAACACTGCCCATACTCTGGAATAAGCTTCCCATTCATGTCAAGCAGACCACCTCACTGGCCTTCTTTAAGACAAAGTAAAACAATGAGTAAAAAGGTCACACAGAAAATAAAAAATACAAAAAAGAAAAATCTAGCAAGGCTTGAGTTTTCACTGTGTGATACCTTAAACCTCTTGTATTAGAGACGACATGCGATATATGCAAATTACCCTTAAGGATATCAGGTGTTTCAGCTAAATAACAATTCTGAATGTCCATGACTTTTTTTTTAAGTTTATTTATATACAATTTCTGGCCAATAAAGCCAAACCCCACTAGCTGTGGGCATGCAAGTCCCTGCCTTCTTATGGCATCATCAGCAAATCATAAGTGGAATGTTTGGCTAACATTTGAAAACACAGGGTTGCCATACCCAACTGATATCCTTAAAAGGTAATTTACATATATCTCATGTCACCTCTGATACAAGAGGTTTAAGGTATCACGCAGAGGAAAGTCCAGCTTTGCAAGATTTTCCTTTTTGTGTTTTTTAACCATGTGTTTTTTCTGTGTGACCTATTTACTCATTGCTTTAGTTTGTTAGTTGGGATATTTTGAGTCACCCTAATGTTTATGGATATCAGCTGGCTCTTGTCCTATGGTAGAATTTCAAAAACGTCAGCTTAATGTCTCAGTGAATGCTGGAGTATATGCAAAGGGCAGGGGAAAACAGCAACAAAGTAAAGAGAAGGGTGTTGGAATGCAAAATATAACACTAGAAGCAAAACTGGAAAAGTACTGAAGCACAAATCCTAGGGCAGAATTCATAACACTGCTACTACTGCAATCCCACTACAGGCTAATGCCCCAGACTATACACAATGGTTTAATGGTGAGCATCTCCCCTAAGGCCAGATATGAGCTATGTAATTGTTAGGACATATAGGGCAAATTATAACATGCTAGGATATGGTATGGGACATTGACTATATTTATTTTGTATGAGCTATGTAACTGTTAGGCCATATAGGGCAAATTATAGCATGCTAGGATATGGCATGAGACTTTGTCTATGTTTATTTTGTATGAGCTATGTAACTGTTAGGACATATAGGGCAAATTATAACATGCTAGGATATGGTATGGGACATTGTCTATATTTATTTTGTATGAGCTATGTAACTGTTAGGACATATAGGGCAAATTATAGCATGCTAGGATATGGCATGAGACTTTGTCTATGTTTATTTTGTATGAGCTATGTAACTGTTAGAACATATAGGGAAAATTATAACATGCTAGGATATGGTATGGGACATTGTCTATGTTTATTGTGTATGAGCTATGTAACTATTAGGACATATAGGGCAAATTATAGCATGCTAGGATATCGCATGGGACATTGTCTATATTTATTTTGTATGAGCTATGTAATTGTTCGGACATATAGGGTAAATTATAGCATGCTAGGATATGGTATGTAACTTTGGCTATATTTATTTTGTATGAGCTATGTAATTGTTCGGACATATAGGGTAAATTATAGCATGCTAGGATATGGTATGGACTTTGTCTATATTTATTTTGTATGAGCTATGTAATTGTTAGGACATATAGGGTAAATTATAACATGCTAGGATATGGCATGGGATTATAGCATGCTAGGATATGGCATGGGACTTTGTCTATGTTTATTTTGTATGAGCTATGTAATTGTTAGGACATATAGAGTAAATTATAGTATAATAGGATATGGCATGGGACTTTGTCTATGTTTATCTTGTATGTGGCTGTACTCTAAGACTTTGTCCTGTTTACCCAACATAGAGGTATACTTGTTGCTAATGTAGATCAAGCCTCATCCACCTGTTGTCCCTGTCTGTGCAGCTGATAGTCTAAATGCATGGAAGGCATTGAAACTTGGCACTGCTGGAGTACTTTCTGCATCTCTTGGTAATGGCACAGACGTCTATATTCTCCAGAGTGAGTAGAACTTGTAAAGTGAGGAATATAATGTTTAACACTGAGCAGTAACACCTTTTGGTTTCTTTTGATTTTATTTGCTATGTCAGTATGTTTGTTAATTTGACAATGCCTAGAAAAGGCCCTAAGGTGGTGGATGAAGTTGTATTCAATATTCAGAAGCCTGGGGACCGGAGGAGGGTCAGGTGACCATCCTTTGCAAAGCAATGTGGTTTGTTACCTATGTCCTCCAATGCTGACATCTCCCTTGGAAAATGCCGCAAACTAAGACAATTATTGATATTAATCATCTTTTATTTGTAACGTAGCATTGTTCTTGGTGAAGGTAGAATGCTACTGTATGCAAGGCATATACCGGCCTAAGACACATATTAAGCGAGTCCAATAATGCTTCTCTTCATATAGTCATATAGTCTAGGGAGGTGCATCTTAGGTCATCAACATCCACATGGACTATGATAAAATCATGCTGTTAACTGTGGTGTAGTGACTTGAATGCATTCATAGCTTGTCTTCTCCTGGCTCCAGATAAGCAACTAAGCATTATCTTGTCCTTGTTCAGTCTGGTGAGAGGGGTATCTGTGTGTCGTTCAATGGAGTCCCTTATGATAACAGTCCTGGAAAATGTGCTTGCTTGCCTTAAGGTCTTTGCTCTTGATACACCACTGGGTATAGATATATTTGTGGTGTTTGTCATTGCTTTGATGACTGCTTTAGAGATTGTTTAGGATAGGCATTCCCATTTATAGGCTTAGGAGGTCTTTGAGGTTTGGGAAGATTGTTTTTTAGAGGCTCAGTGTAACTTGGCCTGTGTTTTTGATGGGCAACGTGTGTGTGTGTGTGTGTGTGTGTGTGTGTGTGTGTGTGTGTGTGTGTGTGTGTGTGTGTGTGTGTGTGTTTGTGTGTGTGTGTGTGTGTGTGTGTGTGTGCCTGTATGTGTGTGTGAGTGTGTGTGTGTGTGTGTGTGTGTGTGTGTGTGTGTGTGTGCATGTCTGTGTGCGTGTGTGTGTGTGTGTTCTTAACCTTATTTGTATGAAAAACTTTTGCCTCCAGTGAAACTGAGTGTGTGTACCTCTTGCATACTGTGTTTGTTTCTTTAAGGATTAAATGATTGTCTGTGAACATGAAACAATTGTCACATTGTCTCAGGATATCCATATCTACCAAGCTGGCACCACAGATATTTGGAAATTGCATAGACATGTTGTCTGATCCTGTATTTGGGTAGCTACTGTAGGTTATGGACTGGGTTATACAGAGATCTCCTTGGGTGCTTACTGAGGTTTGGCACTAGATTAGGTTATATTATGATAAGGTTTATAGTAATGCTGTTTAACATGCAACTTAGCTTACCTAAGCTTATCTCCATGCAGTTGCTTTGTTTTAGCAACACTCGATTGCAAGTTTCATTTCTAAGGCTAGTTTTATAGATAATATTTACTGAACAGCAATACTGGTTTACTGGGTGGGCACTTAGTATTAAGGATATATGGAAAACAATGTGTGGGAAAAGTACTTAAATAGTGCACATAGCCGACAATAGCAATGAAAGAGGGGTTGGATAGACTTTGCAGGTCAAATTATCATAAGGAGTGGAAGCCAGAGACACATCAGATTTCCTCACGAGGGATCCAGTTAAATATGCCAGTATTGGAGCTCTAGTCCTATGGTCAGGATATAAGAAACTTTATCTTAATGTCTCGGGGGGGGGGGGGGGGGCGGCTGGTGCAGACTCAAAGAATGGGAAAGATATTACCAAAATAAACAGAAAGGCACTGGAATGCAACTTCATGCAGGTAAATAAGCAGAATATAAGAATGTAGCAGAAATAAAAAATAATATAAACAGGTGCAAAAGTACTATTAACCAAATCCTGGAACAGAATTCAAAATATTGCCACTGCTGCAATACCACCCCAGACTAACGCACACAACTATGCAGAAATTTGAATTTGTTAGTAACTCTGATTATGGAAAAAAATATTGTAATAAATGAGCAAATGAGGCTGAAATATGGCAGTAGTTCACAGTTCTGCCACAACTGTGAATGAAACTACAAAACTAAGGTCAAAACAGACGTGAAAATACAAAGAGCTAACTGTTACAAGCAATTCTAATTATGGAGACAGAAGTGCAGTATACTGCATAATCTATGTTAAAATCTTGCAGTAACACACAATCTTCCTACAACCGCAAATTAAGGTACAAGACTAAGGTCTTAGAACAAATTAAAAAGTGCAAACAGTTAACTTTCTTTGGCTAAAACACAGGAAAAAGCAGAAAAGTACAAAAAGTATCACTACACGTCTGTATAAATGCAGTTTTTTAATACATATATGTGTGATTTAATAAAATACACCAGAGAATTGTCAGAAAGAATTAATGGTTTTAGTAAAAACATATAAAATTGCCCACACTATACATTGAACAAAAACAATGCATGCAGAGGTGGAAACACCATACATTAAAATGAGTGTTCTTAAAAATACAACTTTAATCCGTAAGCTTTCACAGTTACATTCAACTGCTTCATCAGATGGTATACAGAGAAAAAAATCTATCATTCTAATATAAATGCATTTAAAAACCTCAACACCAATCACTGAATCAAATTGATTAGTGATGTATCTAAACTAGGGTCTATATCATATGAGCGAACTGCACAAATTGCGAACGCTCATAATATCGAACGTACTGGACTTCGAAGTGCTTTTGCTGAGATTGTGGTACAGTGAAGAATGGCATATTTGCCCTTTCCTCACTGTAGTGCGATCTTGAAGTTGGAATATATATTTAGCAGGTGGGGCTGCAGCTCCCCACAATAGGAAGTTTGAGGTCCAGTACATTTGATATTATGAGCATTCACAATTTGTGTGATTCGCTCATATAATATAGACCCTCTAAACTATACTAATCAATTAAAAGGCACATTTAAAACCAACAT
The DNA here is from genome assembly GCF_019279795.1 of Protopterus annectens. Classification (NCBI taxonomy): domain Eukaryota; kingdom Metazoa; phylum Chordata; order Ceratodontiformes; family Protopteridae; genus Protopterus; species Protopterus annectens. The sequence continues at coordinate 895,494,471 of NC_056729.1, forward strand.
TTTTAATATACACATTCTATTTTTCAAGTATGCAATAAAAAACTTCCAACTAGGTAAAAATATATTTATATAAAGTTACGATACCCATATTCATGGTGAAATTCTTTTGGGAGCCATACTTAACATATACATAAATGTCACATTTAAGTGCAGATCTTGAAGATATAGTTAATCTACTAAACATCAAAATTCTAATATACTGGATAGCATCCAATAATAAACATCATCATGCATTTCTAAAAATCAGTATATATATATATATATATATATATATATATATATATATATATATATATATATATATATTGTATTATAAAAGCAACAAAATATACAAAGCACATTATCTCAGCACCAAAAAAAATCAAGCACCTCACAAAAACTGCACATCTGCTGACGCTTAAACTAATTCAGCAGCTATCATGTTAATATATTAATATAATAAATAAGCCTAATAATATGCCTCACATAAATTTCTAAAGGCTATTATATACACGTTGTTATAAATACAAAATGATGTACAGATTGCCTAAAGTACATATCACATTATTCCAGCACAATACGTTGTATAAAAAGTATATTTTAAATGGCCAGAGTTTCATCAAAGATGTAGATTGAATAACAGAAATATAAAAACTTTGCACCCAGGTACATGAGGCTTCAAATCTAAACTTGTGATGCATACATCCTTCAAAACCCTCATATAAAGGTAGAATTTAATGTATATATTATATTGGAAACACTTTATATGCTCAAAATCCTGAAATATCAAATTTCAGAATCTCGAGCCCATAAAGTGGAAAGGGTAAAACATTGAATACCCAGAAGCGTGAAACTCAAAATCTCGTATTTTGGAGATGTTGAATTAGCGGTTCTGGTGTTGCACTGTGTTCATGGATTCAGGTAAGTGTTTATGTTTTAAGGGTTTTGGGTAAGGGCTGTAGTGTGTGATAGTGTACTTTGTTACTTTGGTGTGTGTGTGTGTGTGTGTGTGTGTGTGTGTGTGTGTGTGTCCGAGGGGATGTAGCTTGTGTGGTGGTGTTTTGTGTGTTTGTGTATGTAGTGCGACCTTGGCGTTAGTATATTTAAGTAGGGGTGGTATGGGGGAGCACAGCTGCCCACATGGGGGGGTGCAGGGGGCTGCAGCCCCCCCCTCCGTGTACATAGGATTGGGTTGTGTGTTTGTTTGTGGGGTGGAGGTGTGTGTGTGTGTGTGTGTGTGTGTGTGTGTGTGTGTGTGTGTGTGTGTGTGTGTGTGGTATGGAAGTCGCGATTTTGAATTTCGCGCTTCTGGGTGTTCAATATTTTAGCCTTTCCACTTTATGGGCTCAAGATTCTGAAATTCGATATTTCAGGATTTCGAGCATATAAAGTGAATCCGTTATATTATATTATATTTATCCAGGGCTTTTTTGGGGCTGGTACACGCCAGTATGGCATACCGGCACCTCTGCTGCCCTGTTTAATAAAAAAAAAATATTTTTTAAAGGAGAAAAACAAGTTTCTGTTTCAAAATGTGCAACATTTCAGCCTGTTTTCTCCCTGTTTTCCGATCCCTTTACAAAGAATGATCATTGAAGCATTTAGAAGCTATCAATCCAACTATTTTCCTCAGAAAGTACACATCTTTACTGTACTGAGGTAGTTTCACTTTTAAAAATCAATTCTCACACCATTGGAAAGCTTTATTCAGTCTCTGAAATGCTTACATCAGGACTGCTCTAAAGTACCTGTAGTTTGCCAAATGTTCCCTCCCCCCAAATTGAATCTACAGAATGCATGCATACATCCGCCCATTCAGTGATGTCACTGCTCCCTAGTCCTGTCCAAAAAGTGTTGTAAAGGATCTGTTTTAAGACGGGAACTCTTTCTCTTTGCTGGTGTTGCCTGCAGAATGTGTTTTATCATCAGACTACAGTGTTGCGCTAAGAAAAGGTAAGCAATAGGAGCATTTTCTTATGCAGGGAACTGGTGCTGTTGCTTCCTAATGTATTCCGTTATGTTCATATTATATTTGTTATTGTTAGTGCTGCTACCAAGTCTGCATATATTTGCTTGTTTTGCAGACTTAAAGGCATAATTGAATATTTGAAGAACTAAATTAATTCTCCATTCTCTTGAGGAAGCATTGTTATAATGTGGTTGCATCAAATATTTTATTTTATTTATTTTTTTTTTACTTTGCATGGCTTTAGTTATATTTCATTCAACTTTGTGGGCATTTTTTGGAGTACCAAGCAAAACACGTAGCATATTGGTCACAGCTGCAATCTGTGCTCTGCTGTTACTTGTCTATGCTAGCACATTAAAACACTGGTGTTTAGGTAGCAGCTATAATGAGTGCTGTTTGGTTACATTCTTTGTAAAATAAAAAAAATAAATAAATAAACTGTGCAACCATTACTATTGTGTGCCGGGTGTTGTGATTTGTACGCTTTTTTGAATTCAGTGTATTGTTTGTTTGCTGGCATATTAAAACACTGCTATATAGGTCACTGCTGGAATGATTACTGTCTGATTACATTAGAAATCATGTGCAGCCATTACTATTGTGTGCCTGGTCATGTTTCCTGTAGTTTTTTGGGAAGTGTGCATATTGTTTGTTTGCTGGTGCGTTAAAACTGGTCCTTATTGGTAGCTGCTGTAGAGATTGCTGTTTGATTATATTCTGTACAAATTTATTAAAACACATGCAGCCATTACTAATCAGTACCCATTCATTTTATATTTAGGGTTTTGAAGGCGAGTGTATTATTTGTTTGGTGGTACATTAAATTACTGGCTTACTGGTCACAGCTGCAAAAAGTGCTGTTGAAAGTGTCAAATATCCCCTTGTCCAGAAAGGATTTTTTTTATTAAGGTGAGCCATAGCTTGTGCTGTAGAAATATCACTTTACTTTCCTTGCCACATTTTTGCTAATTTTCACTGTAATTTAATCATTTAGTATTGCAGGGTACCTTGCTCTCACTTTGCTCACCATAGGACCACCTACCAAGCTGATGTCACCTTGTTTTCACCATTCCACCATCTCGCTATTCTATTTATATCGCAGCCATTATTTCTAACACCAAGCGTATAATAATTTCAATTAAATTGTACCTCTATTTGCTGATCTGACAAAGTAATTATCAGCAATGTCAATTCTTTTTAAGCTCTGATAAATCTGCTTTACATTCATTTAATTTTAACACCCAATACTAAGATAATACAAAAGGTAGCATTTCAGATAACCTTGATATTCCTAGCATCAGATGTCTGTCTAGTGATTGATTTGTATTTATTTATTTATTTTTAAAACTCATCTGTATAACTGTTGGAGGAAAATACAATTCCCTTTGCCGTTCAGACTATGTAATGAAATCCAATTGCCAAACAGTACAATCGGCGAACGGGAAACAGCATGTTGTTTTAATATGATTGGAAAAAGTAACGCAAAAAAAAAAAAAATAAAAAAAAATGTAAAGTAAAAATTGTTTATTAGCTTTGTGGCACCACTAGGGAGAAGTATCTAGAAGCACTGTCTCAGTGGTTTGATTAGACTCAAGTAGTGGCAAAGGAGACAAAGGGAATCAAACACAGCACCTTTGAACTAACTAACAGATGAGCACAGCCAGAAAATGTGGGAAATGGGAATGGCAAGGATCAGTTTCAATATTTCCCTTATATCAGTAATGAGACCCATGTTACTAACTAATGGCATGCATTTGAGTTTAGTTTCAGACTTCATATCTTTTAGAAAATGCATTCTAACACAACTCTTGTTATTTTAGCAACTTTCTGAATTTATAAGAACAATATTTAAACTGTGTCCCGAGTTTTGAGCCTTTGTCCCCCCATTATGACAGGCTTTTCCCACACTTCTTGTGCTAAGAGTTTGAGAGATATGGTGTGTGTGTGTGTGTGTGTGTGTGTGTGTGTGTGTGTGTGTGTGTGTATGAAGAGATAGGTAGCATACCCCTCAACTGCCTTGGTTTTCAGAGAATGTCCATATTTTTGCCCCATATTTTAGTTTTTTCCTCATAAAAAGATTGAAGTTGCTAAAAAATGACAGATATTTGAGGTTTGGACTTCATATCCTTTAGAAAAATGCATACTAACACAAATCCTGTTGTAAGTTCATGAGAGAAATATGTATAATCTGTTCCTATTTATTTTAGACTTTGTCCAGATTTCTTGCATTAAAAGGTTGAGGTGTGTGTGTGAGAGACAGTGAAATGCCCTAGTTAGTGTTAGCAAGTGGTTAGTAATTTGTTTAGGCTCAAGCCCTGTACCTTAGTTACAGGAAACAAGAATCTGAATCCTCTACCCAAAATATGCAACTGTTTTGCTTAGCAAATGGTATCAGTGTTGTATGTTTGCATTTAGCAGTGTTAGTAGCACAGCAGGTTGCATACTTTTGTTTTGATGCAGAAGGCTGTGAGTTCTATTCCCACAGCATGTAGATGGATTGCTGATACTGTGTTGGATTTTAAGAGGGTGGGGTGCTGCAGTCCTGAATATGTCCCCCTTTGAATAAGATGCCTAGTAACCATGAACCTGTTTTAGTAAAACTGGAAGTGGAAAAATATTGAAGTATAAATCCTGGGGCACAATTCACAACTCAGCCACTACTCCAATCCAACTACAGACTAATGCCCCAGAATATGCAGAAATTTACTAGTAATGCTGTTAATGGAAAACACATTGTAATAAATGAACAAATGATTCATCGGGAGCAGTTCACAGTTCTGGACAAAGTGTGTGTGGAATTACAAGATTAAGGCCCAAACAAAGGTCAAAACATAATCAGCTAGACCTTACAAGTAATTCTAGTCATGGAGAGAGAAGTGAGTATAATTTTTGAACAATGCTAACATTTACAGTAATACTTTCATATGCTGCTTCTACCTTCCCTAATGATCTTTACGACCGAAGATATTCATGTAGAAAGGGTTTTATTTGGCAGTCTGAAATAAAGAGAATGCCATTTTATGCTTATTTCCCCCATCCAACTAACATATGTTAAACTAATGCCAGCTCAGCAATCTTAAATATAGAATCTGCCCATTTTCTAACAATTGCCCCCTTCGGTCAGTTAAAAAAACTCTCCTTTCTCTGTATAGTAAAACATCCACAAAACAATGCAGTCCCAACACTAACTGTAACTTGTTTCTTCACAGCAGATAAAAATCAAACATAATCCCTGCCATACTGATGTGCATTCAGCACCTACCCAAGTGTTAAAAAAGCCAGCTTTCAAGCCCAAGATATAATGCTTTTAACTCTTAGTAAATTTGAGGTACTCTTCTGTGTTTTAGATCCATATTTTTAAAAGAGAGAACGGTCTGACTTGTCTTCATATCAACCTGTGTTCGAGCAACACAATGACGTGACATGCTTTTACATAATCACAGCACTTTAACTAGCTTGTAATCCAGCTGCTCTGCACCCAGGCTACAATTATAGGGAGACATAGATATCTACAAGTATTGAGACAGCACAGATAATCCTTCTTTGAGGAACAGTTGCATTCAGTGACCAAGTGAAATTGGCAAGAAATAATTCCTAAGTTTCTTTTAATGAATGCACAAAACTACATCTGAATGTCAATATCTGAAGCAATGAAAGCCACTCAAATTCTACATACAATTTTTTTTTTTTTTTTTTTTCTTCCCTTCTTTTTTTAAGGGGTGGGGGCGACAGACAGCTCTTCTGTAGAATGCTCATACGAGGTTTACACTTCCCTGTACATAATGCATAGAAACATTAGAGACATCTATAATAAACTACCAGAATTACTGACATAGTCTCACTAAATCTACACCACCAAAATCCACACATAGAAACACAAAAACATTCGCAAAGACATTCAATAATAATCTACTCAAGCAACAGAGACCTCCAAAGCAGAAATGCAAGCAACATCCACCCCGCAACACAACTGAAATGACACATAGCCCGCAGACTCAGTGTGCCACTCAACCACAGCTTATAAGGCAAAACAACGTACCCAACACACTAGTCATAGGTGACTATATAGTCAGGCACACTGATGTACCACTCACCAGGCAAGGAGAAGGTTACTGTCAGCTGCCTGTCAGGTGCCAGGATCCATCACATAACGCACGCACTCAGGTCACTCCACAACAAGTAGAAGTATGACTCTGTCATTCTCCATGTTGATGTGAACGACCTGAGATGTACCTCCCTGGACTACATGAAAAGAGACATGGAAGAGCTCTCCGATCTTGTAGCCCAGGCAGGTATGACCCTAGCCATGAGTAGCATTCTGCCATCACCCAAAATGATACTGCAGTACAAGGACAAGATGACTGACTTCAACAATTGCCTACGCTTCTGGTGTCATTCTAAAGGGATCCAGTATCTGTCTGCCTGGGATGACATGGTTGACAGACCACGATGCTTTGCCAGAGATGGTCTGCACCTGTCACCCCTGGGATTCCGGATACTGGCTAAGGTTCTTGCCGCCCCTATAGTGCATTTTTTAGGTAAGGATCAAATTACAAATTTACCACCATAACAGGAACAGGCAAGCAAAAACTGAGGGTGATGCTACTCAATGCTAGAAGTCTAAATCTCAAAATGCACTCACTCAAGGCACTCCTTAAAATGGAGAACATCGATATCTCTGCAGTGACTGAGACCTGGTTCAAGGCTCCAAAGAGCACCCCTGCACTACCAGGCTATAACTGATACCACACTTTTCAGCCATGTAATCTGGACAAGAACACCAAAGGCGGAGGTGTGTCCATATTCATTAAGGATATCCACACCTCCAGGCTAGTTGCTCAGCATAATGCATCCGAAGTTATCAAAGTGCAACTAACTCTGGGCAAAACTGCAATCCAAATTGTAGCTTGCTACAGATCCCCCACCATGCCCCAGGATTCCCACTCCTCTTTTCTTGATGTACTGGAAAATATTAGGGTTCAACCAAACACCCTAATAATGGGCGATTTCAACTACCCCGCCATTAACTAAAAAAAACTACTCATGTACCAACTCCTTCACTCAACACTTTCTGGAATTCATACACTCCAATGCCCTGGATCAACTTATCCACACCCCCACCAGGTGCAACAGAATCCTAGATCTAGTCATTACCAACATGAGTGACCAGTGTTCTACACTTGAAGTCAATGCCTCATTGGTCCGATCCGACCATAAGCTAATCACCCTAGATATCCACATTCTGCTCCCACCCCCCATTAAGGAAACCATGGTAAATAATTTCTCCAAAGCCAACTTCATGCTTCTTAAGACAGAAGTGGTGAACTTCATGACACCCATGCAGATGGACAATACAGTTATGACTACTGAATCCTACACAATTGCACTTTATAAGCACTTACATGAGTGCATGGATCATGCTATCCCAAACAGAACCAAGACGCTATCCTCCAAAAAAAGGAAGCCAATCTAGTGGTCCCCTGCCATAAACAAACTGTACAACAGAAGGAAGAAACTGTTGGAAAAGAGAATGAAATCCCATGAGTGGAGGAGCTCCCTGGTCAGCCTCAGTAAGAAGCTGCGATCCCCCATAAAATCCTCCAAAGCTAGTTACGAAAATAAAATCGCCACTGATTCTAAAGACAACCACAAAGCATTCTATAGCTATGTCAAGAATCTCAATGGTAACACTCAGATCTGCTCTGAATTACAGCACAATGGCACTAAATATACAGACCCAACTGATATTGCCAACATCCTGGTTCAGTGCTAACTTTAGCCCCCTCTCACCCCCTAAAGGGCCCATCTCTATACCGGAAGAATGCAAAGTTCCTGCAATCATGGCTGCACAGGTAAAAACCACACTCTCCAAAGCCAAGAACACAGCAGCCATGGGACCGGACAACATCCCAGGCTGTCTTCTACATGAACTACAGAATGAACTGGCACCCCACCTAAGTACCATGTTCAATCATAGCCTCACCTCAGGCTTTGTACCCACTGAATGGCAGACAGTGACAGTTATCCCACTCCACAAAGGGGGAGCCACTACGGACCCCGGGAACTACTGCCCCATTAGCCTGATGACCCTGCTCTGCAAGGCCATGGAACGTATCATCATGGAACTTATAAACAAAAACATTGGTAATTTCCAAACTCTGGACACCATCCAGTTTGGGTTTGTAAAAGGCAGATCATGTTTATAAGTTCCAGGATGATACGGTCCATGGTCTTGCAGATCAGGCTCATTAGGCTAATGGGGTAGTAGTTCCGGAGGTGCTTGGTGGCTCTCCCTTTGTGAAGTGGGATAACCATTGCTGTCCACCATTCAGTGGGCAGAAAGCCTGAGGTGAGGCTATGATTGAACATGGTGCTTAGGTGGGGTGCCAGTTCATTCTGTAGTTCATGTGGAACATAGCATGGAATGTTGTCAGGTCCCATGAATACTGTGTTCTTGGCTTTGGAGAGTGTGTTTTTTACCTGTGCAGCTGTGATTACAGGAACTTTGCATTCTTCTGGTATAGACATCGGCCTTTTAGGGAGTGATGGGGTGGTAAAGTTAGCACTGAACCTATCTGCCAGGATGTTGGCAATATCAGTTGGTTCTGTATATTTAGTGCCATTGTGCTGTAACTCAGCATATCTGAGTGTTGCCATTGAGATTCTTGACATAGCTATAGAGTGCTTTGTGGCTGTCTTTAGAGTCAGTGGCGATTTTGTTTTCATAACTAGCTTTGGATGATTTTATGAAGGATCTCAGCTTCTTACTGAGGCTACTGTCCTGGGAGCAGAGTGTTGAGGGGGTCTCAAATGAATGATCCTTCTAGCTCTTTAAAGCATACATTTTTTAAAAAGCTGGTATTGCATTGGCAGTCAAACCTGACTGCTGTAGCACTACCTGTGTGGTCTGTACTCTAGCAAGTACTTGCTACATTGTAGCAAACAGTTTGCTACAGTTTAAAGCATTTCTTTTTTTATATTAAAACCTGAGTACTGTAGCATCCCATGCAGAGTATAGCAATTTGCTGCAGTTTAGTATAAAAAAATAAATAAATAAAGTAAATAATGAGTGCTGTAGTACTCTGTGCATTGTCTAAACTGTAGTAACTGCTTGCTACAATGAGGTTTGGTAACAAACCAAGTTGTCCTGGGACATCTTCAGAAAGGGTTAGGCTGACATATTAATGGGAGTTAAGTGGGTGGGGGAGGTGAAAGGGTTAAATGGAGGGAGGAATGACTGGGAGGGAATGAGATAAGGGTGGGGAGTGGCTTAAGGGATTTAGACAAGTGTAGCTGGGTAAGTAATCACATTTTGGTGTGAGCTTGCTACCCTCCCTCCCTCCCTTTTTTGTTGGTGGTTTGGTGAGGATTTTGGTTATCTTAGTTTGGGTAGGCGGAGGAGAGGGACAAGCTTGCCCTCTTCTGTTCCCCCTCCTGTGTGTGGAGGTTTATTCCAAGGATTTTTGTAAAGAAATGAGCAGCTGGAGGAAGTTTGCTGAATAGGTAAGCAAACGGAGGTAAGGATGCTGCTTATTTGGTTGGTAATTGGTAATTTGATGAATGGTCTATGAAGTTTCATAAGTGAAGTAAGCGAGCAAAGGTATGGATGCTGCTTACTGGGCAGGATGAGCAGGTACGCTGTCCTAATTAACCTTACAAGGAGGTTTATAAGTAAAGTAAGTGAGCAAACATATGGACGCTGCTTACTGGGCAGGATGAGCAGGTACGCTGTCCTGATTAACATTACAAAGATGTTTATGTTGTGTTTAGAATCAACTATACTATGTCCAGTTGTAAATAAAATTGGTAATCAAAGTTATGGAAGTTTAATAAAGGTCATCGAATGTCATTTGGTGTGATTTATTTATTGAAGGGGACTGGGACAAATAGCTTAAATGAAAATAATATATTTTTTTCTTTCTTTTTAACAACAAAAAAAAAAGTGAGGGGGTGGAGAGTCGGGTTCAGGGCACAAAGATGGAACCTGGTTGGTTCTTGCCCAGGTACCTGATCGTGGATCTGTTTTTTCTCATTATGTGAAGAGCAGGGGTGGGGAGGCATAGATTGAGTACTGCCTACAGGAAGCTAATTAGAATTCCTGCAGCAGCTTTGTCAAAGCCCTGAAAAGCTGAGGGGGTGTGGCAGTAGCTCATCCAACTGAAAAACAAAGGTTGCTTAGCAGTTATCTATGAAGAGCACCTCTATGCCAACATGCAAATACAATATGTGCAGCTTAATCACTATGACTAACTACACAAAAAGCTGTTTAAAAAAAGTGCCTCTTTAGGGCAAAAGTGTAAAGTAGCTAAAGTTAATCTTTAAATACGTGCAAAGTACTATGTGATAACATAAGTGTCTGTACAATTTTATACATTTTTGGATATTGTTGACAAAGTATCCAAGAAACAGAATGGAACCTATGCAATGTTATCAAAAACAAAAAACAGCTACAATTTTCAAAAAAAAAAAAAGCTGGACAATGAAGCCAAGAGCAAGACCAGTATTATATTAGAATGCTTTTTTTTATCAAATTTCTTTTTATTAAATATTTGTTCATAAAATATGCAGAAAAAGATGACAAGACATATACATGTGGTACAGTTGATGTTACAGAGTGCATACCATAAGCATGTAATAATAGTTATTGCTCACTTTACTCATTAATATTCAAATTAAGTAGAGTTACCATTAGTGTTACTATGAGGATATGGTTATATTATAAGTTAGTCCAAGAGCTTTTGTCATATAGCAGTTCTACTGTACATTACTGTCGAGGATATGGTTATATTATAAGTTAGTGCAAGAGCTTTTATCATATAGCAGTTCTCTTGTACATTATTTTACAATTTAGAATTACCATTAGTGTTTCTACGAGGATAAGGTTATATTATAAGTTACTCCAAGAGTTTTTATCATATAGAAGTTCTCTTGTACATTATTTTACAGCTGTGAGCAATACTAGAGGTACAACATCAACCCATATAATGATAACAATCTACTCTACTAAACCTTATATACATATATACAAATATGTCACCTTAATTATTGTGGTTACTAATCTCAATAAAGTGGTGTGTTGACTATCCTTATATAATTAGTATTTAGCATACTGTTTATGACAGAATATCAGTTAATGCTTTGCAGTACCTTTGATAGTAGGTTTAGTTCTTCTGACTTTGTGTATAAAGCTTCTTGGCAAATACGTGTTTTTTTTTTTTTTTTTTTTTGCCATGCTTTTGTATTCTGACCAGGTTATTCTTAATCTGTCTATCCATTTTTTTTTGCTATGTAAGCTTTTAATAGGGTGCATAATGTTATTATAATGACTTTAGTGAAATTATTGTTATTGCATATAGCTGTTTCCTATGACAACGTGAATTTAGAATACCCTGATTTCTCTAAAAGGAATCTAAGTGAGCACCATAGTTTATAGACAGTTTTGCAGCTCCAAAATATGTGGAGGATATCTGCCTCTTTGTTAGGACAGAAGGAGCAATAGAGTGACTTGGATGGGTTGAATTATGTTAAGGTGGACAGGTATATAGTAGGCATTGTTGAAGATCATGATCTGTGTGTATATTAACTTTTTGTATGGTGTCAGTTTCATAGTATTTCTAATAGCTAATTCCTTTTGACTATCTGTTATGGTGTTATCTTTTCTTTCACAAAACTTTGAAAAAAAAATAGTACTTTGATATTTAACATTTGCTATTAATTTATATGTATTTGATATCAGTTTCTTTTTACTTAAGAGCAATTTTAGAACTTGTTGTGCTAACTTGTCATCTTGCTCAACTGCATTGATATCTTTGGTTATAGTATTTATTAGGTATAAGATTTGTTTAATTATCAGGTTATATTTATTGATAGCTTTAAGTAGTTTCATGATGTTTTCCATTGGAAGATTTTTTAATTGGTAAAAATCCCATACTGTATAATTTTTTTAGTAAAGGGTATTTATCTAGATTTGCCATAGTGTTTGCTAGTTTTATATCTGGGTTGTTATGTATTGATTGCAAAAGCGTAATTGTGTCTTTTAAATTTATTGCTATCAGTTGCTTCTTGAAAATTTCACAGTTGTTTATTAAGATTGGGGGAATTTTTATTGTCTTAAGAGTTTCTTATTTTAAGAAGGGAATTGTTTTTGGATTAACTTTATAAGTTATAATATTCTGGTGAAATAATTTAATCCATAATGGGTACCATTCTTTTCCTATTGGGTCATGATTTGCTATCTGCATGATGTGACTTGCATTAATAATTTCATAGTACAACTGAAAATCAGGAAGGCCTAGGCCTCCTTTTTCTTTTGTGGGTATTAGCATATTATAGCTAATTCTTGTACTTTTTGGGTACCATATGAACTTTGCCAGTTGAACTTTTATCTTGTTGAAGAAGGTAACTGGAATTTTCATGAAAATGGCATTCAGATGATATAAAATCTTAAGCAATATGTCCATTTTTATAACTGAAGCTTTTGATAAGGTAGATAGTTTAAGCTTTAGTATATTAGAATGCTGTGTAAAGCGATCAGGTTAAACAATCCTTCCTCAGTGCAGTATGTACTAATATACTACTGGTCTTGTTCTTGACTTCATCGTCCAGATTTTTTTCACATATTGTTGACAAACTCAGCTATACACAAACATGACTAAAGTAGTTTAGACAAGTGGCAGAAAGCACTGCTTTTAATACTAAATTTAAAAAATAGAAATGGGGGGTTATATGTCTTATATAGGGTTATCCTTATATGGACACACAGTTTGTTTTCTTTAAAGAGTGGAAAGGGGAAGAAAAGAAAGCTTGAAAAAAGAAAGACATAAAACAATGAGAGAAATGCAGAAGGAAACACCAAGAGGGTTGTGCTAGAAGAGGTGGGCCTGGGAATTATTATGGTTTTGGCAAGGGATTTGTCCCTAGATATGCCCCTGTTTTTTTCATTTTTTTATATAAAATGGTATTGTGGGATGAAAGTAGGTAAGGTGTAGGACAGAGGATTAGGAAAGTAGGGAAATGAAGCGGAGTTGAGATCAGGATGCACCCCTAGACCACAGGATTGCAAACATTTCTAGTAAGGATCGTATAGTGGTACAGTGGTAGCATTATTGTCTCACTGGAAGATGCTCTCCAGTTCGATTCTTGGCTGGGGTACTTTCTGTGTGGAGTATGCATGTCCTCCCTACATTAATGTGAGTTTCCTCCCACATCACAAAGACATGCATCTGGAGGGTTTCTCCCTGGGCCTTCACTGAAAATTGGCATGGTTCCAAGTCAGACTTTGATGGAAGCAAATGTTAAATAAATAAACTTATGCTATTGCAGTGCAAGACCCCAGTGTTGAGGGAGTTGGGGACCTGTTTTGATGTTGTGGTTGACATTAACTGAGACAGCCACTCTTCAACCCACAGAAGAACATCCTGGACTGGCTGACGGTGTTTTCCACTATCTGCTCCACCACATCATTAGTCAAGTCCCAAAGCCAATGGTCTGAGTCGTACCAGGCTGCCATATGCTAGTGTGCTTACAGGATGGGTGCCACTCTCCCTACTCTTTAAGGACATCCCTGGACTTGCAGAAGGTGAACGCTTCCTAACATGGGAAGAAGGAGGTTGGAATGCTCCTATATGAATGCTCTGGACTTGTGGAAAAATGAACATGAATGTAAGAGAAAGAAAATAAAGAAGTACAAAGGAATACATAATTTAATTGAAAAGTAAAAGGGAACATAGCTAGACAAACAAGAAATGGATAAAATTAATTCAGTCATAATGTCATAAATCGCTGCATTCTTTGTTAATATCTTTTCATTAAAATTTTATTCAAATAAATAAAAATTCTAGAAAGTGTCTTTAGAAATATGGGTGCAGTCAGTACATTGCTATGAAGTGGTAGTTATTTTCATATTTGCAGTTTTCACATACTAATGACATATGCTGATGTAACAGAATAAACAAAAATACACATGACATTTCTGGCTGATATGGGATATGCTGCAGTTGTGTATAAAAATCACTCTACTTCCTCTGTTGTGTTTTTGTATGAAATACTTCTTCATGTATAGCTGTGAAAGACATAAGAAATATAAAAAACTTCATTTATTTATTAAAATTGCTTTGTAAATATAAATAATTATTTTAACATACTCATGAGCAACCTGTTAAGTCTTCTGTAATCTTGATCTTGTTTATAATGAATCTCCTCTTCAGCTACATATAGAACATATAAAGGATGCTTGTCTAACTATCTCAGATGTGTTTTTTACAATAATTCTGATATGATTATGTTTACTATTCAGAAATGAGCTTTAGTTATTGTTAAACTTGCTTAATATCTATACTTATTTCAGTACACATTTATATTCATTTTTTTTGTTTTCTATATGCTTCCATTTATTATGCTCCTGGAAAAAAAAAACTAAGCACACAATTTCGTACTTTCATTCTAACAAATCCATCAGTGATAATCAGTATTTCTTTGTCTGCAATGCTAGTTGAACTAAAAGGACTGCATGACTTCCCTCCAACTTTTACAATTTTTTTTTGTCTGTGTACATCTTGTCTGTTTTGGGGGTGGGTACTTTATGCAACTTATTTTTACAATTAGTTTGTAGTTTCTGCTTTCAGCTTTCTCTTCTGTGCCTGCTTGCAATTTTAATTAATATGTAATCAACAGACTTTTATCTTCCTATTACAGAGACAGAAATTGCACACTCATTAAAATGTAACTAATTAAAGGAAGTTATTATATCCTTCCAGTTCAACTTCTACATATTTACTTTTACATGATGGGTGCTCAACAAAATATTTAACGGAAATGTGTCAATGTTAAGTTTGATACTATCTATGTAAATTTTAATTAAGCTTAAATGCTATGTTACTATTCCATGTTAAGTTTGGTACTACATACATTTGAATACTTCTGTAAGCACCTTATATTTTACTTGAAATGTAGCTGTGGCCTTTCTCTCCGAGCTCACATGGAAAATGGACATGTATCCTGTCGGACTTTCCAAACATGGCCTACTTCTGGAAAACTCCAAAGCATGCCTTGCTTAAACCCTCTATCACCCTCATAAACAAAGCACCCTGTTCCCAAAATATACCAAAGACACTCTCATGCTTACAATACTTCCTGAAACCCGACCTACAAAATTCACACAAAAATCAAATAGCTCTTGTGGTACTCCATCTAAACCCCAACCTCATATGTAACATTACCAATAGTCACCACACCCTATGAACAGTTTCAGCTTTCTATCACCAGAGCACATCATGGCCCTCTACCAACACAGTAAACTGAATGGGTAACGGTAAATGTGCCCCAAAAGGTCCTCCCACTTCTGATATGCCTAACTGCATACTTACCAAAATAACATTACCTGACACCTCCTTACCCACCACTCCAGTCACCAAAACCATTCCATCATAGTTGCATCCATTTTTCAAGAGTGCTTCCTTTGGGCCTCCCATTAATGCCCACTCTGCACTCCCCCTCTATAAACTTATTCAGCAGCAGAAAAATTCCATCAGCTGATCTGCAAAAGAAAAGACAAATGTAAGCTCTGTACAATCACAACCAAAAATAAATAAACTGTAGACACTGCCAGAGGCCCCCTTGCTCAGCTACATAGCCTTTACCCTAAATCACATCCCCTATTTTCAAAAACCCAGAACCACCTTATTCCCCAGTAGGACCTTTGCCACCAGTGATAGAACATAAAGTAACAAACAGCTTTATGACCCAACCAGCAGTAACTGGAGAAATAGGAATACCTGACTGACCTCATAACCTGTCCAAAATTCCCAAAATGCACTGTATGGGTCAACTTAATCTAATGCTCTGCCACTCCCCCAAAACAATCTTAGGAGCCTTTCCAGCGAACTCACTTATCCAAATCAACACTAAAAATAAATAAATAAATAAAAAATAAAAAAGTACCTCTTCCTGTGACAGATGTGAAAACTTTGGCAGCTTCTCATACTCTGCTATACTCTACCAAGGCTTAACCGCATCCTGTACCCAGCAATAAAGTTACTGTGCTTATAACAGGTAAAACACCTCTTGAAGAAGTACCACATCAGTCCCCATTTTCACCAACTCAAACCCTCCCTCCCTAAAAGCTCTGTGACCCCCTGCAGTTAAAGCTGGTAACCAACCCATTAACCCATGTCTGTGCCCCATTACAATATAACTATGGCCATACCCTACCATTGGCAGTAAGTTAGCTATAAATAATGGAAGAACCCAGCCCCAAAAATAATATCAGTCACGCATTCCACTCTCTCTTCATTTGCCAACCACTACCCAAACCACACCAAAATCATCATACCTTAATGAACAGTGAATAAACAAAATTACTTGTGACCTCATTGTGCACAACTCCAATAACCTGAACATCTAGCCCATCATGATTAAGTACCTTTAACAGCTTCCTGCAGGCCAGCAACTGTAGTGTATATTGCGCTCCCCCACTTGGGTTCCTTGTGCACCATTCTATCAATGGAAATAGCCACCAGTACCTGCATCTTTACCTTCAAAACCCACTTCCTTCAGATCATCAACTGTTGTCTACTCTGCTCTTCCCCACAAAGTAAGTAGTGTATCCCTCGATGTAACAAAAAAAAAATCTGTAAATCACCTGAAATACATAATATTTAACAATCTACCCACCCTCTGAATGTCCTGAATAAATTCACCATCCAGTTTCACCTGCAAGGCCCTGATGAAAAGCTAAACCTGCCAAACCCTCACTTATGTCTGTTAAAATAAACAACCCATGCACACTTAACTGTTGGTCTGTACGGGATCCTCAACCTGTGGAAAAACCACACCCACTCTCTACCCCTTATAAATCACGGATCTGCTACTTTAATTCATTGCCTCTGAGTGACACCTTCAGGTGAATCTGCAGTCAACTCTCACTGATGACCCCAGGAGTCAAAATCACCTGCTCATATCTGCATCAATAATACCAAACTATGCTATGTACCAGGATTAAAGGACTTCATCCAAGGCGTACCCAACATCAACTCAACAGCTTGAATATTTGACCTCTGTCTAGAGCAGGTAAAGTAATATAAACTGTTGTTTTAATGATATTAGCTCATAACCACAATGTTACATTCCTAAATACCTCCACGACCAAGTGACACTAACAACTCTTTAGACTAATATGAAAGGTCTCGACTAGGTAAAGAAATACCATTGACTGTATGCGTATAACCCAAGTGGTTACTGAAATATTGTTGTTAAGAAGTATTACAAACGTAAGTTCCTGTGTTTATTGTGACCTCTGACACCCCGTTTAAGACTTAGACCCAATGAACACTACCACTATAAAATAATTTGTGCTGAAGGGTTTGCCATCCATGTTTCTTCCACAACCACTATCTTAAATGTGATGACACTCCCCCTACTCTCTAATGAGTGTCATTGTAAATATGTTTGCAGCCTGATTGTTCACACAGCCTAAAATGCAAGTATCTAAGCTATGTGTGAGGCTTCTGCCATGTTTACATGCAGTAGTTATGTGTGCTGCCCAGGATGTGAAATCTTTACCATACTTGGTTAACTGGGTTATCCCTGGCAGACACGGCTGAAGTTAGATTTTAATGTAATATGGCCTTTAAACCATGAAGCTTAGTGAACCAAGAAACCAAACTCCTGTGCACAATAAAAACAGACTGGACAGTATAATAATGTTTGTCCCAGTCCCCTATAAAATGCATTTCCTTTGGTCAGCTTGCGTGCCCTGTCTGTGACATCAAAGGATTCCTTATTCCCAACAGTGACCTGAAAAAAAAACTTTTTTTTTTTTAATATGTATATGTAGTACAGCTGGATAGAATAGATCATGCTCGCTGCCCTCCCTAACAGTACCAGCAGCAGCCATTCCAAACATAATGCACTTATGCCCAACAATAGCTCTTTCCATGCATAATTCCCTACCATTATTAACAACTCCCTACACTTGTCTTTCATGGCCAACTCACAAAGCAAGCCTGCCCGAATCCATAGAGTCAACTTCAGAACCAAATAACCCATACCTGTGCAATTCCAAACCCCCCCCCCCCCCACCACCACCACCAGCAATGTCAACAGTCTGAAACAACAGATATCTGCAAGGCTTGCCTAATCATACACCTAAATTATATATATATATATATATATATATATATATATATACATACATACATACATATAGTGAAGTACACAAACTCAGCTAATGCAGCATCCATCTGCACACATCAAGGACAGGCCCCATACCTCTCAATTGTACAGGTCTGCAAAATGGCCATATTTCTGGATCACACTTGGTCTGTCCTCACAAAATCTATGGCCTTCTAGCAAATCAATGAGCTAATCTGAAGATTGAAGTCACCAAATAATGACATACATTTGATTCTCAGATTTAAATCCTTCAGCAAATGTATGTTAAAGTGAATCCTATTATTCTACCAACTTTCTATGCTTATAAGTGTAATATTTAAATATATGTCCCTATCCTTGGGCTTTTGTCCCCCTATTTTGTTGGTCTGTGTCCAGATTTCTTGCACTAAATATTTGTGAGGTATGAGGATGGCAACAGGGAATTCATCAGCAGAAACACTCTAGTCACATCCACCTTCACTGCTCTAAATTCATTACCCATCAGCTTGCATGGTTAGAAAGCAGAATCAGCAAAATGAGGGTTAAGGTGATGGAATTGACCGAGTATAGCACAAAACTGTGACCACTTTGATTTTCTAATTTGTACATGCAATGTATCACTATACAATTCTGGCTTTAGCACTGACCTTCTAGTTGCATTAACATTTTGCTGACAATAAATCCAAGTGTCGGAATGAAAGGAAAAGGAAAAGCAATGTAGCATGCATTGCCCACTCCCACAATCATGATGATCCATAAGGAGGTGAAAGGAGGGCACCCAGTGAAAACTGGACAGTCGCTAGACATGCCTGGTCCACCCTTCACCATCCTCAAACATGCAGTCTCCGTTTTTCCTTATCTCTCTCTCTTTTTTTTTTTTTTGTTATCCAGTGCTGATGCTGCACTGCACATGCACAGTAGCAACCTCATCCTCCCACTGAACTCACAGCCTGCAAAATGGCCATCTCCGTTCCTTCCAGACCCCAACCTCGCAAGACACCCAATACCCATACGCGTGAATGCAAAGGGGATATCTCCTCAAATGCTGACAACAGTAAACTTTAGAAACAAAAATTTAAGCTCTCTCTCTCTAAAGTCAGCAACCAACCAGCTATGCTCGCACTCACTAATGGGCAGTCACCCACCAGTCGAAATTACAACTATTACTCAACCAAAACTCACTGGTACCGATACAATTTCTAACTATCCAAAGTTTACTTCCTCCATACCTAGTGCCTTAATCTGTCTGCAATAGATAAAATTCCAAGCATCTCTCCCAATGAATACGCCCCCAGACTATAACAACTAATCTCAGTAAAGACACCTGAGACCTAACAGCCTAAATATATGGAAATATAATATAGATACATATCTACTACTTCCTTATACCATGCTACATATACAAGCCACCTGACACCAGCCTGAATCCTGAGGCCCACTTGCCCTTCAGGAATACCCACAGGTCACCTCGGACGTACATTTGCCTTAGCAAGTTCACACCAAAAATGTGAGTTCTACACCAGTTACACTTGCCCCTCCCTATCCTTACCTTTTAATTATATTTCATACTGAGCTAATCGAAGGAAGGGCACTGAGCAAACTTGGATCTATAATATATAACATTAAGTATCCTGTTTTTTTGCTTATTTTTTCGTGTTATTTATAGCACTTTGTCCACTGTATACTTTCCTAACTAGTTTCACTGTGTGTGAGGTATTAACTGGAAATTTTCCACTTTTATTAAGCATCTGTTTGGGTTGTTTGATTCTAATCTCCTGCCAAGGAGTGTGTAATATAACTTGTTTGCAGTTAAAAGCTTTCTCTAGAGGGTCCTTTATCTGTTTAAAACTTTCATTTAAACGCTCATTGCTGCTTTTCTGCTGTGAGAAACATTTCTCCAGTTGGTGGCTTTGCAGTTGCTCGTGCCTGCTGTACATTTGATGTGGGACACTTCTCCCAGTGTAGTGATATTACCTCATTCTACCTAAAATAGGGAGAACATTTCAGAAGGCCAATCCACTTAGTTTTTGCTCCTCCTTTCTCTCCTTCCACAAAAAAAAAAAAAAAAAAAAAAAATTCTAAGCTTGTTTCCTGCCTTTCCTGTGGGTAGTCTAGTCCTGATACAGATTTGCTGTGTCCAGGACTGTTTGTGGGCTTCTGAGCCCCCAAGCCTTTCTGTGCTGGAGGGAAGCCTTCTAGCTTAATTTTGTTTCTTAGAACTAGCCAGTTTTTTAGTTTCAGCACTCAAGTCTGTTTCTTTGAGCTCAGCACTTGTTCAGAACTTGTAAGCACTAAATAAGCTACAAATTACTTCAGCACTCAAGTTTCCTCACTTGTCTAGAGGAAAAGAGTTTTTAGTACTTAATAAATAAGCACCTATCCAGGCATGTCTAAGGGTCAGCTCACGGTGTTTTCTACTGTCTACCTGATGAATCTGGGCATATTGGGGCAATGCAGCAATTGCCTCATGTACGCAGACATCCCTCTCCTCCTACCACCCAACACTACAACCTGTGAGAGATGCAGTTATCTAGCCAAACTGGAAGCAACCTCTCTTCACCCAAGACTGGGCTAGACAGTCAAGAGGAGAAGGTAAACACTTGCACCACACCATAAGGTTCATAGGCGGGTACTAGGCTATTGGCTCTAGAGCCTATATAAGCCTTGCCAAATGGTACCCTGGCTTTTGCCACCCAAGAAAATTATTTTCCTGTGCCTCTGTCAAGCAGAGCCACAGAAGTGATCTCCAGGGTGAATTTCCTATCTCCCATCACATAGTCCCTCAAAACCTACACCACCAAAACACACACATAGAAACACAAAACACACACCTACATTTGTGGAGGCTCTCAGTAAAAACATGCTCAAGCAACAGGGACCTCCAAATCAGAAACACAAACAACCGCCACCCTCCAACACAACCCAAATGACACATAGCCCACAAACTCAGTGTGCCACTCAACCACAGCCCATAAGGCATAACAACGTACCCAACACTCTAGTCATAGGTGACTCTATAGTCAGGCACACTGATGTTCCACTCACTAGGCTAAACAAAGAGAAAGTTACTATCAGCTGCCTGTAGGGTGCCAGGATCCGCCACATAATGCATGCACTCAGGTCACTCCACAACAAGTACAAATATGACTCTGTCATTGTCCATGTTGGTGTGACTGACCTGAGAAGTACCTCCCTGGACTACATGAAAAGGGACATGGAGGAGCTGTCCAATCTTGTAGCCCAGGCAGGTATTACCCTAGCCTTGAGTAGCATCCTGCCATCACCCAGAATGATAACACAGTACAACAACAAAATGATTGACTTCAACAATTAGCTAAGCTTCTGGTGTCATTCTAAGGGGATCCAGTATCTGTCTACCTGGGATGATATGATCGACAGACCACAATGCTTAGCTAGAGATGGCCTGCACCTGTCACCCCTGGGATTCTGGATACTGGCTAGGCTCTAGCCACCCCTATAGTGCCTTTTTTAGGCAAGGTTCAAATGACAAATTCACCACCATAACAGCTACAAGCAAGCAAAATCTGAGGGTATTGCTATTCAGTGCTAGAAGTCTAAATCTCAAAATGCACTCACACGAGGCACTCCTTAAAATGGAGAACATCGACATCTGTGCAGTGAAAGAGATGTGGTTCAAGGCTCCAGAGAGTACCCCTGTATTACCAGGCTATAATTCATACCACACAATTTGGACACCTAACCTGGACCAAAATACTAAAGGTGAAGGCATGTCCATATTCATTAAGGATATCCACACCTCAAGGTTAGTTGCTCAGCATAATGCATCCATGATTATCCAAGTGCACCTAACTCTGGGCAAGACTGCAATCCAAATTGTAGCTTGCTACAGGTCCCCCACCATACCCTAGGATTCCCACTCCTTATCTCTTGATACACTAGAAAATATTAGGGTACAACCTAACAAACTAATAATGGGTGATTTTAACTACCCCACCATTAACTGGGAAAACTACTCATGTACCAACTTTTGTGCTCAACATTTTCTAGATTTCTTAAATTCCAATGCCTTGGATCAACTTATCCATATCCCCAGCAGGGGCAGCAATATCCTAGACCTGGGCATTACCAACATGGGCAACCAGTGCTCCACACCAGAGGTCAATTCCTCATTGGTCAGATCTGACCACAAGCTAATCATCATAGACATCCACGTCTCTCCAACAAACCCCCATTAGGGAAACAACCATGAAAAATTTCTCCAAAGCCAACTTCACGCTTCTTAAGACAGAAGTGTCAAACTTCACGATACACATGCTGACAGACAATAGAGGTATGACTGCTGAATCCTACACAAATGCACTTTATAAGCACTTACACAATTGCATGGATCATGCAATCCCTAACAGAACCAAGATGCTATCCTCCAAAAAAGGAAGCCAATCTGGTGGTCCCCTGCCATAAACAAACTCTACAACAGGAGAAAGAAACTGTTGCAAAAAAGAGTAAAATCCCATGATTGGTGGAACTACCTGGTCAGCCTCAGTAAGAAGCTGAGATCCCTCATAAAATTCTCCAGAGCTAGTTATGAAAACAAAATCGCCACTGACTCTAAACACAACCACAAAGCATTCTATAGCTATGTCAAGAATCTCAATGGCAACACTCAGATCTGCTCTGAGTTACAACACAATGGCACTAAATATACAGAGCCAGCTGATATTGCCAACATCCTGGCAAATAGGTTCAGTGCTAACTTTAACCCCCTCTCATCCCCTACAGGGCCCATCTCTATACAGGAAGAACGCAACATTCCTGTAATCATGGCTGCACAGGTAAAAAACACACTCTCCAAAGCCAAGAACACAGCATCCTTGGGACTTGACAACATCCCCGGCTGCATTCAACATGAACTACAGAACGAACTAGCACCCCACGTAAGTACCATGTTCAGTCATAACTTCACCTCAGGTTATGTGCCCACTGAATGGCACACAGTGATGGTTATCCAACTCCACAAAGGAGGAGCCACCACAGACCCCGGAAACTACCACCCCATTAGCCTGACGAACCTGGTCTGCAAGGCTATGGAATGTATCACCATAGAACTTATAAACAATGACACTGATAATCTCCAAACTCTGGACCCAACACAGTTTAAGTTTGTAAAAGGCAGATCATGTCTCCTAAACATTATATACTTCTTTGAAGCAGTTAGCAAAGCCGTAGATGAGGGTAAGGTGGTTCACACAGCCTGTCTAGATCTCGCCAAGGCTTCAAAACCATCCCCCTCTGGAATTATAGATAACCTCATTAAACTAGGTATAAATCCCTATGTCACAAGATGGGTTGCCAACTGGCTCACTGACAGAACCCACACTGTGAAAGTAGCAGACTCCAAATCCAGCTTCAGACCAGTGACAAGTGGAGTACCACTGGGTTCAGTCCTTGGTCCTCTCCTGTTTGGTATCCACTTCTCTGAAGTACAGGCTAACTCAGAAGGTCTTTGGCTAATGAAGTTCGCAAATGACTGCAAGCTAGGAGCCATAATCAAAACTCCGAAAGATGTCGACATCCTACAAAAGGGCCTCACTGAGACAGATGCGTGGTGTCAAAGCCATGGCCTCAAGCTCAATGCCAAAAAGTGCATTGTCATCCCTTTTGGTAAAAACTCTGTACCCATGAACTACCACATAGGCGGTAGTCTACTTAACACCGAAAGTGTGATAAGAGACCTTGAGACACAAGTGGACAGCAATCTCTCCTTTGATAATCACATCGCCGCAGAAGTCAGGAAATCCTTCTACGAGGCACACATCATCACAAAAGGTTTCTCATCTAGGAAAAAAGAGGTCACTGTTCCCCTTTACTCTTCACTCATTAGACCCATTATAGAGTACAATGCCCCTTTTGGTATGTATATCACAAGACATCTACAACAACTGGAAAAGCCGCAGAAATACCTCACAGAGAGGATTACCAGAGTCAAACAGATGCCCTACGCAGACCGTCTCAAAAAACTTTACTCTGTCAAATATCGCCTACTCAGAGGCGATCTCTGCCTAACATACAAAGCTATGTCAAACCCAAAGCTTTTGGACATGCTCCACTTAAAGAAATCCTAGTCCCTCCGAGCTACACACTCTAGGGACCTAAACCTTGTCATCACAATAAACAGAACATGCTGGAGGGATAGATTCCTGTTCCAGAGACTTCCCATACTCTGGAACAAACTACCTATCTATATCAAACAAAGCTCCTCATTAGCACTCTTCATGAAAAATCTTGATGATTGGATGGGAGATAGGAAATTCACCCCAGGGATCACTTCTGTGACGCTGCTCGACAGTGGCACAGGAAAATAATTTTCTTGGGTGGCAAAAGCCAGGGTACCTTTTGGCTAGGCTTATATAGGCCCTAGGGCCAATAGCCTAGTACCTACCTATGAACCTCATTTCCTCCCAATTATCCTTCATTCCTATTTAACCCTATCCTTTCCTTATCCTCCTAATTCCTATGACTCTACTTATCTAACCCCACTTAAAGATGTCCCTGGACAAATTGGTCTGTTCCAAATGTCATTTACTGGCAAGTTTGGTTTTATCAGAATGGTTTGTCACCTATACTCTTTCTTTAAAGGAATGCATTTATATTCTGTTTCCTTGGTGAATAAAATGAAATTATGCTTTTGAGGTTGCTTATATTTGATTCTGCTTCTGTGCTTTACTATTATATTAATTTAAACGATAAACCAGAACGTAATGCATAAGTCTCTCACCAGTCATTCCTTTTGCAGTGCTGCATCAGTTTAATCCCCTCATTTTCTTTTTTTTTCCCTTTTCTGAACAAATAAATCCTCCTGTACGTGTCTTTCTGAACTTCTATTAACCATTGAGTGATTTGTGGTGAGGAAGTTTGCTAGATTATGAGAATAGGCATGGATTATACTTCCTGATAATGCAGACTGAACTGTATGTGACTCCATTTTCCCTTTTTTTAATCACAGGGACATCAGAAAATTACTTAAGTTGCTTGTCCATTCACATAGACCACCACTTTCCTGAGCATGTTCATGATTACTGGAGGCTAGGTTATATAAATTTGCATTCAGTACGTGTAAATGACCCCGAATCAAGGGCACCCACAGGCAGGTGCAAGGGGGTGCACTTGCATCCCCTTGGAACCGGCTGGCCGGGAGATTAATTTTCTTTGAATTAAAAAGAAATATGTTTTTTTTTTCTTTTTAATGGCATTCTTCTTTAAGAACGCCCTTTGTGTCTTTGCAACCAATGGTTTACATATTCATCTTCCATGCCAGTGTGAGGTAGGTGTATGCATGTTTGTATGTGTGTGTGTGTTTAAGTGTTTAAGAGGTGTGTGTGTGTGTGTGTGTGTGTGTGTGTGTGTGTGTGTGTGTGTGTGTGTGTGTGTGTGTGTGTGTGTGTGTGTGAGAGAAATAGGTAGGGGGTGTGAATGTAAGAAATAGGTAGGTAGGTGCATGTATGTATGTATGTATGTTAGAAATATGTTGGTAAAGGTGTGAGTGTGTATGTGTGTGTGTATGTGTGTGAGTGTGTGTGTGTGTGATTGTGTGTGTCTGTAAATAGTAGGTAGGTATGTGTGTGTTTGCGTGTGTGTGCGTGTGTGTGTGTGTGTGTGTGTGTGTGTGTGTGTGTGTGTGTGTGTGTGTGTGTGTGTGTGTACGTGTGTGTGTGTGTGTGTGTTTGTAAGAGGGACGTAGGGGTGTGTTTGTGTTTAAGAAAGAGTGGGTAGTAGTGTGTGTGTGTGTGTGTGTGTGTGTGTGTGTGTGTGTGTGTGTGTGTGTGTGTGTGTGTGTGTGTGTGTGTGTAGAGTGTCAAACCTCGCAATTATCCTGATATTTGCCTCATATTTTCAGTTTGTTTCTCATAAAATTGTTTTTTCTGACAAATCAGTGAGGGCTGAAGTCAGAAAATAATGGCAGACATTTTAGTTTTAGACTTCATATCTTCAGAAAATGAATACTAATGCAAACCTTGTTGTTCTATCCACTTTCTAAGGAGGTATGGAGATGTCTGTATGTTCCATCATACCTCTCAACCGTACGTCCAGATTTCTGCCTTAGATTTTTGGTCTGTTCCTCATAAAAATGCTGTTTTTTTTTGTTTTGTTTTGTTTTTGACAAATCACTGATGAGCTAAGGATTAAAGTTACTAAATAATGATTTTGAGTTTCAAACTTCATATCCTTTAGAAATTGCACTCTAAAAAAATCCTGTTATTCTAGCAACTTTCTAAATGTGTTCCTAATTTTGGGCCTTTGTCCCTAGCATTATAACAGGCTTTGTCCAGATTTCTTGTTCTATGAGATTGAGAAGTGTGTGTTTGTGTGTGTGTGTGTGTGTGTGTGTGTGTGTGTGTGTGTGTGTGTGTGTGTGTGTGTGTGTGTGTGTATAAGAGGGAGGTAGCATACCCCTCAGCTGTCCAGGTTTTTTCAGAATGTCCAGATTTTTGCTCCATATTCCTCTTAAAAAGTATTGAAGTTGCTAAATAATAACAGACATTTGAGTTTTAGATGTCATATCCTTTAGAAAAATGCATACTAAGACAAATCCCGTTATTTTAGCAATTTTTTTTAAGTTCATGACTGCAATATTTATAATTTCTCCCTATTTATTTTAGGCTTTGTCCAGATTGCTTGCACTAAGAGGTTGAGGTGTGTGTGCGTGTGTGTGTGTGTGTGTGTGTCTGTGTATTTGTGTGTGTGTGCGTGTGTGTGTGTGTGTGTGTGTGTGTGTGTGTGTGTGTGTGTGTGTGTGTGTGTGTGTGTGTGTGAGAGAGAGAGAGAGAAAGAGACAATGAAATGCCCTATTTGGAATTAGGAGGTAGAATTTATTTTCAAGTACATTTTCAAGGAATTGTGAGCTTTAAAGGAAGAGAAATTTACCGCTGCTCATGTTAAGTCTGCTTAAAATGTGTGACTGTTTTGTTTAGCAAATGGTATCACTAATGCGGTATAGAATTTTAAAGCAGTGTTAGTAGCACAGCAGGTAGCATACTTGCATCTTGATGTATTGGGCAGTAGGTTCTACACCATGTAGATTTGTATTTTAAGGGGGGTGGGGTGCTGCAGTCCTGAGTATGTCCTCCTTTGGATGAGATGCCTAGTAACTATGAACCTGTTTTTCAGCTTGACACCCTTTCCCTATTGCAATATACCAGCTTACCATTTTTTAATACAACATAGGCATTTTATTCTTTAAGGGTAGCAGGCACTGAATTTGTGAATTTGTACATGAAACACTGGAATATAAAGTTGTTTTCTAGCAACAACCTCTTCATTGGTTTCAGATCTCTTTAATGTGGAATTATTCAGATGACTTTTACTTCTGCAAAGATTGTGCATATTGACTGATATTGGTGGATTGTAATAACAGAAGTTTGAGTAGCCTTTTATGGTTGAAGTGTTCTGAACTGGGTATTTTGTCATTATTGGTTCATATGTTCTGTTTCATTGCTTATTGGAAAAATGTTCAAAACTATAAATTTAAAACAGACTCTAGCAAGAGGTGCTGTGTTATACAAGGGGTATAATTCAATTATATATTATAATTAATACAATTGTGAAGGTGAATCAATGAACTTTTGCATGTTCATCAAAATGTGTGCAATGGGCCTATGATTTGAAAACAGCCAAAAGGTAAACTTAACCTGCCACTGGCCAGATAGATTTTCTTTGAATGTGGGTTTCAATGCTGTTTCAGTGAATGTGAGTTTCAGAGGTAGAGAGGTTTTAACGCTAAGTCTGTCTTCACTGCAAGACTATTGCTTTGTTTAGCAAATGTCTATCAATATCTGTGCTATAAAATTTGAAATAAAAGTTGTAAATTAAATCCAAATATCTGTAATCATTGTAGAAGCAATGCAGAAAACAGTATGCACACTGAGGGATTTGAACAGTGTTTATGGCAACTTTGGAGAAATAGTCAAATAATGGGACAGTGGAGTGGCTGCGTGGGGGGGCTGCATGGGGGGGCTGGGTGGGAGGGGCTTGGGGTTTGCACCCCCTTGCAAAAAAAAACTGCAGGCTCCCCTGCCCAGAATTTATACAAATATGTTCATTATTGCCATATTAGCAGGTGATAACTTGAGGCAGCTGGTAAATGATATAGAAAACCATTAACTTGCTCAAGTAAGAAAAAAATAGTAGAACTATTTGAATTTTTTTTTAGCAAGCAGTTAATATTAGATTACTCTGTTTATTTGGCAAAGCAAGTATCTAAGACGTCCTCCATTTGCACACTAGTGAGAATCATGTAGGGGTCGATTTTGGAAAGGAAAAGGATGTGGTACAGTCCGGATAATGTGACAGCATATCACATGGCACAGCAGTTGCTTCTCAACAAAGAATCAGAAATGCTAGGTGGAAGCAAACACAAAATATTACATGCAGGCCATGTCAGTGTTCATCTATACATAGCGGAACCTCTCATTTGAGGTCCCAGTCCTGCAGCACTATAAGATCAGTAAAAAGTGTAAAGTAGGTCATGACATTGCAGCGAGTCACCATGTAGCTCAAATGACAGCCAGTCCTCAATATCGCATGCACCTTCACCTTCCCTGTTTTTAGGAGATTTTGTGTATGATACATTTGACCTTGATCTACTGTGATTCAACTAGATATTTCAGGTACTTACATTTTGACATTTAAGACAGAGATATCAACATTTAATCTGAAAGGCAAGGTAGTTAAAAAAGTGAAGAGAAAAAAACAGAATATGTGAATGTAGAATGTAGTCCCGTATTAAGACACTTTACATCTGCATATATTTTATTTCAATAATGTCACCTCTTGCTATTAAAGGAATATTTGAGAAGAAAGCTATGCATCATAAAATTCAGATTGCAATGATTTGCACCACTAATGCTCTGGCCGTTATCAATGTCACAGCCAACAACAGCTGAAAATATAAAACAAGTACTGCTCACTGTTGAGAGTAACACTAGTTAGAACAAAATAAAATAAAATAAAAAAAAATTACATTACTACCTTGTCGTGCAGGCTAGGATTGTTGCCACTGCACCCTCAGCACTGCACAGTTGATAACATTTCTGAGGATACACCTTATTTAGCAGTACCTTAATGAAGAATGAGAACACATTCCAAATATGTAATCATTAAAACTGAGTAAACACTGGGAACTAAGAACTCATGTGCAATACTGAAATAATTATCAAATGTACCACTTCAGAAGATTCAGTATGTGCACACTTAATACACCAACAAAGCAGAGTTTCTTGTGCAAGCTGTAAAATATATAATAATTTCTTGAATGATGCTTTACAACATTACAGAACAGGTGTCAGTTAACACTTATGAATGAGTTTTATGAACAGCAATATGAGTACCTGTTCTAAAATAAGAAAACTAATAATATTTAAAGATAAGAGGGACTGACTGATGGACAGTGAAAGCAGAGTGTGCAGCACACAGGACAGCCCACATAAATCGCTGAACCTATCACTTATACTCCATGAGTATTTTTACAGTAAAGGAAGCACTAATCTGGATGTCATGGTCCATAGATCTAGCTTAGTTCTATACTTGACACCACCTCTGCACCTGCCTGCCATGCACAAGCCTGCTCTTGCTCCAGTGTTATGCAGTCTTGTAGTCGGTATATGTAATTAGCAGGTGGAGTGTAAGGCACAGTCCCCTCCAAATGGGGTTTGTAGGGGACTCCCCCCAATAAAGTGATTATGTTGTTGTTAATTTAATGAGTTTCACAATTTCTAGTTGGTGTAGTGTGCATTGAAGCAGTGGGTCAGCAATGTAGTGAGAGATAATCATCATATGACAATGTTCTTCTTTTAAAGACTCAGAGGAAATAGAGAGCAAAACCACTCTTCCCATTGTGTAGTCATCCTGCAAAGCAGATGTTAACATCCTACAATGAGCCAGCATTTTGATAAAAAAGCTTACTTTTGAAATGTTCAGAATACTGAATGTCTGATAAAACATACTGAAGGCCTCACCCCTCTTCATTCCATTAGAAAATGATCTAGGGAAAGACCTCCATGATTTAATAGAGATGGACAGACGTATTAAGATAGATGAAAAAATACAGTACAGAAAGTAAATCAGGCTCAAAAAGTTACAAGACTGGTAAAATAGATGAATATTGTAATCAGGACAATTAAGAAAAATTCATGTGATATAATATAAATAAATAGGTTATACTGTTGCACAGCTAAACTCTAATGGTTAAAAGTGTTAATTTGACAAATTCAGAAAAAATAGGTGCATTTTAGAGAAGTATTTACGATGACCCTGTTGAACATGACAAAGCTGCTGCGATGCAGATGATATAAAATAGAAGTAATAGCTGGAGAAACTGAGACAAAATTAAGAGAAGCTCCTAACTGCAGGGCCCAGATGCAGAATCTAACTTGTGATTGAAGTTATTTACATTTGTACATAAAGATTTAGCCTTAAGTATGCACTTCTAATATGCATATCCCAAAAAGTCAATAACTTGGTTAACAACAGGAAACATGATATTTCTCAACAGTGAAACTGCAAGCTAGCCAAGAATTAAAGACATAAATTGTCTTCTGATGATTTACAGATTATATATTGAACTCATGAACTGCGGTGGTGGTGCTGCGGTAGCATTGTCACCTCACAGTTAGACGTTGCCCGTTCGATTCTCAGTTAGAGCTTCTTCTGTGTGGCGACATGCGTGAATGGGCATTCCTTCATTGAAGGTTGTGCGTTAGGCCTGGCAAGCCAGCATGTAAAACTCTACTGGCAATCATTAGTGGACCGGAGTTCTGCTGTGGTGACCCCTAACCGGGAAAAGCCGAAAGACTCAAACATATTGAACTCATGAACACAGAGTTAATAGTCATTTAGAAAAATTAAATTATGGAAGTAGAACAAAAAAGGTAAAAAATCCACATAAAAAGGATAATTTGTTGTTAAAAAAGCCATACTAGAGAGATTTCAACATGATATGAATCTAAGTATGGCATGGAAGGATTACAAAAAAGCATTTGACAGCATTCCATACACTTACTGGAAAAAAAAAAATCACTCAGACTCTGTCATAGATGGCTATGAAAAAAATTTTCTTTTTTTCTTTTAATACATTTCTTTCTGGTAATTTGCATTGCTTCATTGCATTCTTCTATATCACAATGTAATTTTGTTACACTGTGTTTTAATTATATTCTGTTTCAATTGCATATTTAAACTAGACAACAGACCAGAGCTTTGTCTCTTGTGCATCATATAGAAATTAAAACTCAAATGACTCTCTAGTTGCCCACCCCTTATGTTAAATTGACCACATATTTCCTTCTCACTACTATTCCATTGACTATTATCAGTAAGCACAAAATTGTAATTTTGAAGTCATTCCAATTTAGCTAATTTATTGACCACCCCACTGTATTCCATAGAGCCAGCATACTGTGTTCTTCCCAATCATTCTGTGTTGTTATTTTAAAACTAGTTGCTCTCCACTTAGATTGCAAAAGCTTGAGCTACTCCCTTTAACATATCTAACTAGTCACTGTCTATTGCAACTTTTGAAATATTAACTAATTTGTTCCATTTTACCTGTAAAATCTGCAACATCTGGTCCAAGACCACCAATTATTGGAGACGCCACATTCTGCCTCTTAGTAGTCATCTTGGGATTAGTTCTTCTGTTTTGATCCTGGTGACAGAAGGAGCAAATGAACATTATTTCCTAGAGACTGCTGATCACCATATTAGCCTGATAACTGCTTCATTGATGCCAGCTTGGAATTTGTGTTTATGTTTTGCTCCTAGTGAGAAAAGGGGCAGGGGACATCATTTCTTAACTGTCTGTGAATGGGCAGTGAGTGTCTGTGTGGGACCTTCCTGATTGGTTGGGTTGCTGTTCATGCCATCTAACAGAAGGCTACAACAAGCCTACAGACCCTTGCACCATCTGGGACAAGAGTGGTGATTACCAAAGAGCTGTTGGCCTGTTTCTCATCTTGAGATGGGTGCTAATATTTTGCTTCTGGTGAGAGAAGAAGTAAACCATCAGAAGTAGTAGCCAGGTAGTAGCCAATTGGCTGAATCTCCACTATTCATCATTCTTGACAAAGCTAATTCTTTCTTTATTTTTAGTAAGTGCTTCTTAATTAACTGCTATCTAACCTAATTTCAGAATATCTTCTTAAATAATTCATCCATATGGACTACTTTAGTAGTTTCCTTTGGCAGTGCCCTGCATGGACACAGGCATCTTGAATTGCCATTTTTCCTGTAAGCACACTTGAAATTTCACCCATATCTACTTGCACACAGGGCAACTAGTTTGCAGTGACAAACTTTGCCCCCAGAGTTGCAAACCAGGTGGTCTAGACATTACTTTATATTCTTACCACAAACATCAAATCAATAAAAAAATGGCCTTCTTCAATGGATAACATCTTTCCCAATATCTCCACTACCAGCTTGGTTGACATTGGCATCCTGAGGCAATGTAGAAATTGCCTCATGTTTACTGACAACCAGATAATTATCAAACAACTTGATTAAGGTATGTAAGAGATTTATTTTCTCAATGTCTGTTCAGGCAAAGCTCTCACATACAAGCACTCCAAATGTCAATTAGGCTGTTAATAGTACACATGCTGCACGCGTCAAACAGTACAAACCAGACTCATATACCTACATATGCTGAGGCACTTAAATGTAATCTTCCTAAACTCCAAAGACCTCCAGGACAAAGTACACATAACAAATGCCCTCAGCATCCCCAAATATACTCTTTCAAAATTGCAGCTACATCAACACATGAGACAGATCTCATGGGACCCCTAATTCTAAGCCCATAAGACAGGCCACAACACAATCCAACATTCTTGTCATTGGAGATTCTATTGTGAAATACACTGATGTCCATCTCACCAGGTTGAGTAAGGAGAAAGTCATGTTCAGTTGTTTATCAGGGGCCAGGATCCACCACTTTGCACACACATTCAGATTATTAGACTACAAGTACCAGTATGACTGTGTCATAGTCCATGTAGGTGTAAATGACTTGAGACATACCTCCCTAGACTGCATGAAAAGAGACATCAAACTGCTCTCAGAATATGTCTGTGAGGCTGCTATGAGCCTAGTATTGATCAGCATTTTACCTTCTACAAGGATGATGCCATAATATGAACAGAAGATGACTGACTTTAATAACTGGCTTAGCTTCAAGTATCATTCTAAGCGGGTGCAATATTTGCTAGCATGGAAGGAGATGGCCAACAGACCATGCTGCATTGCCAGGGAGGGTCTGCATCTCACCCCTCTAGGCTTTAGAACATTAGCTAAAATATTGTCCTTCCCCACAGTTCCCTTTCTAGGCAATGCCAAATTGAAAGTACTTCTGACATTCCAAATCAAAACCAAGGAAATTGTAAGGTGTCACTGCTCAGTGCTAGGGGTCTAAACAAGAAACTTCACTCTCTGCAAGCTCTCCTCACCCTAGAGAATGCTGACATCTGTGCAATCACTGAGACATGGCTTAAAACCAAGAAGAGCACACCATCAGTGTGAGGATGTAATACCTTGCACACATTTAAACCGGTTACTACACAAACAGAGACTAAAGGTGGAGGTGTCTTGGTTTACATAAAAAATAAATTGACCTCGAGGCTGGTCAAACAAGATGATGTATTTGAGGTACTCCATGTACAAATCACTATAGGAAAAAGAACATACCATGTCCTTGCAAGCTATAGTTCCCTGTCTATGACCCAGGAAGCCCATAACATGTATTTAAGCTTAGATGAAATACTCACTATCCAACCCAATACCATATTTGTGGGTTATTTTAAATACCTGACTATTAACTGGGACTCATGTATGACAACAAACCTGCAGGCACAAACATTTCTGCATTTTGCAAATGCAAATTTCCTGGACCAGATTGTCAAAATGCTGACCAGGAGTTCAAGCATACTGGACCTTGTCCTCACTAATATGGTACAGCACTACACACCCACTAGTGTAATGTCCCCTCTGGCAAGGTCAGACCATAAAACAGTCTCCTTTGAAGTAAAAATAAAACCCAGAACACCATCTAACCCAGGAATGTTCAGGAACTACTCTATTACTAACTCCCTACTAGTAGGTGATAACCTGACAAAAGTTCAAGCCCCCACAAATCCTGAGAACACTTGTCTACATGAAACTGTTAACAGAAACCTTATACACGCATGTTAATAACTGTACAGAGGCAGCTGTACTCACCAGGAATATGTACAGAACTAATTCAAAAATTAAGCCTCCCAGGAGGAATCAAAACATCAATAGACTGTATGACAGAAGGAAGAAAAGCATAGCAAATTTTAGGAGGTGAAGCACCCAGCAGGATAAAAGCACTATCATTAAACAAAATAAACAACTCAGAAGACAAATAAAGTCTACCAAAGCCAAATCTAAGGTAAGTTTGGCTTTCCAGGCCAAGGACAACCACAAGGTATTGTTTAGCTATGTCTCCAACCTCAAAGGCGATACACAATGGTGTGCAGAGCTCACTATTAATGTAGCCACCTATACTGAGCCAGAAGACTTAGCAAACTTACTTGCAGAGAAATTCATCGATAATATAACTCCCCCTACTATCACTATGGAACAAGTACTTAATGCTCTCTCTAAAGCCAAGAACACTGCATCAGTGGGCCCAGATAATATCCCGTGATGCTTTCTAAATAGCATGAAACATGATCTGTCATAGGTTCATAGCTTAGTACTAGGCTAACTGCCACTGCGAGCCATTTTTTAAGCCTAGCCAGTTATCCTTTGTGAGGCTCAAACTCTGCACCTTGTGTCTGTAAGGCATATACCTTAGCTATTAAGCCACCCTCCCAACCCATCTGAAATTGCTATTTAACTGTAGTATCATGAATGGAGAGCAGCAACAGTCATCCTTCTGCACAAAGGTGGGCCATCAACAGACTCTGAAAACTTCAGACCTGTAAGTCTCACTTGTCTCATTTGCAAATCTATTCAAAGAACTATAATGGAAATGTTCAATAATGACATAGGAAACTTCTAAACACTGGCTCAATCCAACTTGGTTTCATCAAGGGCAAGTCGTACCTACTTATCCTGGTGGACTTCTTTAAGAAGGTCATCAAAGCAATGGATAAGAGCAAAGACCAAGGCATTTGATACCCTACTTAAGCATTATTGATAAACTTAAGAGGCTGGGTATGAATCCTCATGTCCTGGGTGGATAACTGGCTGGTTTTTAGACAGGACCCAGAAAGTTAGAATTAGGAAGGTCACTTCCACAAAGAGGCCAGTCACAAGAGATGTCCTTCAGGGATTGTTCCCAGGACTGTTCCTTTTTTTTGCATTTACTTCTCTGAAGTCAATACCAATGTTACAGGTCTCTGGCTGATTAACTTTGCATGCAGCTGCAAATTAAGAGCAGTCATAGAATTCCCAACCATCACTAATGTTCTCAAGGAAGGGCTAACACAGGCAGATAACATGTGTCAGAGGCATGGACTACAACTAAATGCCAAGAAAGTAATAATAGTATCCTTTGGGTAATTATGCATCACTGATAACTATTGTATTGATAGCACACCACTAAGACACAACCCAGTAGTCAGGGAGTTGGAGACAAACATAGACAATAATCTAGCCTTTGACTATCACATGCTTACAGTAATGAGGGCATCATTCTGTGTCATGCAACTTATAAACAAAGGTATGGCATCTAGAGCCAAGGATCCAGTATTCAGCATTCATCATAGATAGGTTCATAGGTAGGTACTAGGCCATTGGCCCAAGGGCCTACATAAGCCTAGCCAACAAGGTTCCCTGGCTTACGCCACCCAAGAAATTTATTTCCCTGTGCCACTGTCGAGCAGAGACACAGAAGTGATCCCGGGGTGTATAGGTAGGTACTAGGCTATCAGCCCAAGGGCTTACGTAAGCCTAGCCAACAAGGTTCCCTGGCTTATGCCACCCAATCATTGAAAGACCTATCACTGAGCATAATGCCCCTTTTGGGGACATCAAACCAGGGACCTCAAACAATTGGAATGTCCACAGAAGTTCCTCACTAAAAGAATACAGGACATAAGTAACATGGCCTATGCAGAACGCCTGCATATCAACAAAGCAAACAGATCAAATTACCCATTCTAGAGACTTAAACCTTGCCTGTGATATAAATAGGACCTGCTGGAGAGACAGGTATGTACCCCAATTACTTCCCCTTCTCTTGAACAGGCTTCCCATCTAAGTGAAGCAAAGTTCTTTCCTAACCGAATTCAAATGTAACTTGGGCAGTTGGATGGGGAAAAGGAAACTGATTCCTGGTTTGGCACCTATGTCTGTAATGGACACAGGCAGAGTGTAAATGGTTCATCTGTCAGGCCTCTGCTGGTAAATATTTCATTTTCCAAGTTCCAGCTTATACTTATCAAAGATAAAAGAACTTCTTAGAGATGTGGGATGCATAATCAGGCTTAAAAAGACTCAATTTTTGTTAGCCTAGTTCACAACTATGAACTTATGAAACTATATTCACGGATAATGGTGTGCTCCCCAGTATATGAGATACAACATACACTGATCAGTTACATTGCCGTGACAATGAAACAGTTGCAAACTACTTTGCAGTTAAGCCATGACAAAAGCAAATTATTATCAAAGGAATGAAAATTCAAAGAGGAATATTCCAGTGTGATTCTTTAGCACCACTGCTACTGTTTTTTTTTTTTTTTTTGCCTTTTTCCCACTAAGCTGTTTTTATTAGATTAGGCTATGATTATAGTTTAACACTAGAAACCAACCTTGTCTAAACACATCTTATCTACTTTTTTCTGGATGATGTAAAATTGGATATTTCATCAGATGAGGATCTAAAAGAACAACTGCAGATGCTTAATACTTTCCTCAGACTATATAAAAATAGCATTGGTCTTGATAAATATACAAAAGCAGCATTTATGAAAGGAAAACTGCAGCACTAGGAAAATATCAACCTGTGACAGGAAATGTGATATAAAAGAACTTGATTAGGATGTTGTATATAAATACATGGGACTAGATGAAGAGTCAACAATACAACATAAACAAATGAGAATGAGAAATATTTCAGAAGACTTTATCTAATATTGAAAACTGCTTTGCCACCTAAGAATAAAGTCAGAGCTATAAATCATTGTGCTCTTCCTGTTCTAACTCAGTGCTGGTGTGATTAAATGGCCAGATAAAGAAAAAAAAAATATGAACCAGCTAGACAAGAAAACAAGAAAAATGCTTCATGCTTTACAAATGGTATATAACAAAAATAAATATGTATGTGTATATGCAGTAGCTATATATATATATATATTTATATATATGTACTTATATATATATATTTAAAGAAAAAGAACAAAAAACTATAATGCTGAAAACCTGAAAGTCCACAAATATAGTGGCAGGTATAGTGATATCCTAGAACAACCATATGTTGACCAAGATGTGATGTACAAATGACTAAGGATAGGTAATTCCAAACCAAAAGATGAAAAGCTAATAATGGCTCCAAAGAAAGTATGCACACGTTCGTTTGCAATGTCTGTAGAAAATGTGGGAGAAACAGATAAATGTAGGTTCTGTAAAACAACAACTGGAAACAGTTGCACATGTCTTTACTGGGTATAATACACTCATGGTTGAGAGTCAGTACAATGAAAGGCACAATAATGAGGAAAATTGTTGGAATGGAGATTGTACAAGTGCAAAAGTGTAGAAACAGCTGAGAAGCATTGAACACTTGAACCAAAAAGCTTTACAGAGACTGAAGAAGTGTATTTCACTTAGAATAATCAAATAACAACACTTAAAAAATAGATGCAAGAAAACCAGATATAGTAAAAAAAAAAAAAAGAATCGATCACCAAGATTGCTACACCCAGTGGTTATAGTGTCTTACTTACAGAGGGGCAAAAAGTCATAAAATACCAAGATTTGCAAGAATTGAGAGCAGTATGGGCACCCTGAGAGTTCCAAAGAGTTCCAAAGCTGGAATGACAGCACTAATAGAAAAACATTACAGTTGTACTTAAATATGCTGGCAATACATGTAACCCTGTATGAGCTGCAAAAGGAGGCAATTCTAGGCACATTGAAACTGCTGAGAACATCACTTTTAGCTGACTTCAAAGATTGAAACAATATTCATTTCATAAACTGTAATCATTCCCTGACCTAAGAATGGGATTCATTTTCATAATGAAAAACCTAAAACTCTTGTTGAAATTAAAAGTAAAATAATGTTAGAAGAATGTTACAAACTTGTGGATGCAGAAAGAACCCCAGTGCCCACGTTAAGGGCTGCAGTTAAAAAAAAAAGCACTGATTTGGCACTGCAGAACTTTGTGATACAGAGACATATTAGTTGCAAAAGAAAAGGCCTTAGCATTAGATAATTTGCATGCTCTGAAATGTCAACTACAAAGAGTGGAGATTAGTACTTTACTTTGGTAGTTAATAGTGACAGCGAAAGCACTGTGTTATCAAAGCAGCCCCTCCTTCACTCTCCTACCCACAATACACACATTCAAAAGACTACACACACACACACACACACACATACACACACACACACACACACACACACACACACACACACACACACACACACACACACACACACACACACATACACACACACACACACACTCACACACACACACACACACACACACACACACATCACATGCCTGCCCTGTCCCTGTCATGTGAGAACATCTCCATTGTCTCCCTTTTTCTAATCTCTTAAGTCACAGATGATTTCAGTCACTCATTAATACCAGACATTTGAGTTTCACATTTCATATCCTACAGTAAGTCCATGATATAGCAAAGCTATTATCCTAGCAACTTTCTAAGCTTGTTGTAAGAGGTAGAATTACAATCAGTCCATGATTTTACCCAGCAATACTTTTGGTTTTGGTTTTTTTTTTCTTGCACTACAAGGTTGATAGGGATGCCAAATAAAGTTCAAGATGCTCAATATCTGCTAAAAACAAACTCTGTTGCATTAACGTCTCATTTAGTGCAGAGGATAATACTGAGGGTCACTGTGACAAGGGTGCAGAATTTGAATCCGTTTTCTACCTTTTTAAATTCCTTTCACCTTGTTAACTTTTACTTTATTTGAAAATTGCATATGTGGAATCTATTGATATAAAGTGCTAATAACCTCTGTGGGAAGTGGAAGGGTACAGGTTGGATTACCTTTACATGCCTTTTAAGTATATAATGATTTATAGTATCCCTGGTCTCTAGTGGTTCCCACAGCATGTTTTTATTTTTAATTAAAGTATCCCCAGAGTCCAGTGTGATCCCCCCTCCAGCCCACATTCTGTTTAAATACTGTTAAGGCATGAGATTCAATAATTAGTCCCTGGAGTCTAGTGTTCCCCCCAACCCAGAGTACCATTAATGTATGTAGTTAAAAAAACAATCCTTGGTGTCTGGTGTTACTCACAACCCGCATTAAGTGTATCTGTCATTAAGGCATGTAACTTAAGAATAATTCCCTGGTGTCCGGTGTTGACCCAACCTACATTATGTATAAATGCCATTAAGGCACATAGCTATAAAGCAATAGCTGTTGCCTAGTGCCCCTCCAACCCATTTTATGTGTACATAACATTAAAGCACATAAGTAAAGAGTAATTCCTGGTGTCTAGTGTTCCCAATACCATGTGAGCTATTAACATATGTTGCTAAAGAGTGCTCCCTATTTAAATCTTTTCCCCTATCCCTATTCAAGTTACCTACTAGTCAGGCACAAGATATAAGATTTCTTCCTGCTGGCTAGTTTTGTCTCTTCCAATACCTGTTATGATTAAGTGATATTAAGGCATGAAATATAAGAGTCCTCCTTGGTACCTCAGGTTTCCCCTGTTATACATAAGCACATTTAAAGCATGATTCTAAGGTTATCACTGATGGCTAGTGTTCCACCAATGCTTGTAATCTGAGTTAAACCTGCTGGCTGCTGACCCTCATGACCAGTGTTGCAGGATTTGCTTGTTAGTCTATAGGTGTATGCAGGTATGACAGCCCCTTTCCCCACCCTCACTGCACACAAATTCACATATTCATTACAAACACACACACACACACACACACACACACACACACACACACACACATTTCCTCCCAACGTGATTCCACTCACGGATATAAATGCGCACACCTTACCAACATCTCTTTAACCACCCCCGCTACTACTTTCCAGGCAGCCACATACATGCACACACATACACACGAATGCAGGCCTCATTTAATCTTACGCCCATACACCCTAACACTACCTTGCTGCCAGACTCTGTAGTGTTTAAGCATAGAATGAAAGGTGACTGCAGAATTACCATTCATTCCTGAATGTGGCAGTTTTGTCACTGAAAATGCCGCATTAATGTAAAAAATAAATGTCAGTTCATCATGAGCAGTTCTACATTCTTACAGATGCAATTAAAGTCTCAAAACACTACTGCTGTAATTCTCTGAAAAATGTAAAACAGTATTTCATGTATCCGTCACACATACTTGCATTAAATGCAAGTTTTTATAGGACTAAAAATATTGCAGTTTCATAACTGAGCTACATGAAATAAGAGAAATGATTCCTTTTCTGGGTAATAAGTGTAATAAATGTCAAGAGGACTATCACATCACATCTAAGAATTTTTTTATAATCTTCCTAAAAATGACATTTTCTCATTCAATATAAACCAATAAAATGTTGACAAGCCAATCACGTGACCTATTTTAGGTCAATTATCCTTTATTAAATAGTTTCTAACAAAAGTATTTATACTAACTTCACTAATCTGTAAACATTTAAGTTTCATCAGTTACATCTGCTAACAACTTTATTTGGAATACCTGAAGACCTGAAGGGTGAAGGAAGTGAAATGAAAAGCATATAAAAAAAGATAGAAAGCAACCTCCAAACAAACTTCACAAGAGAAATAACATTCCCAAAATATGTCTATTGAAGTATGATACATATAATTAAAACCCTGGATTGTCAAGGGCTTGCAACCGATATATCCCTATGTTTATCAAACATTTCAGAAGACAGAGACTGAGTGTATTGCCTATCATATTTTCTCTCTCATAGCATCCACATTATCACTGTAGTATCTGTCAAAGTAGCTCTATCATGGACTAATGCTTAGTTTGTACTTAAAAACCTTTTCAGGAAAGTAATATATCCAGAATATTTGTCAGAAGTTGTATTCTATTTTTTTTTTTTTTTTTTTTGCCAGGTCAAACAAATGGTCTGACTTGAAACCTTTTAATCCATGAACTGAGCCATAAAGGCAAATAAATACAAGTTATAAGAGCTTTATTATTTAGTCAGTTTGTATTGGGGTGGTATGTAGAAGTAGCAAAACCAAAATAAATGCAGGGGGAATGTGCCATCTCAAAAATAACAATGATAAGAGGTTAGGATTGAACCCTAGTCTCTAGACCCATGAGGATGAGAGTGACCTTGCTGTTTTGTCCTTTGCTGTGGGTTTATTCTTCTCAGTAACAACACAGTAGTTTTGCATGCACTGTTCATAATAAGCCAGATGAAGAGCCCCTGAAATGCAGAGATGATTTCTGCCACTTGGACTAGTATAACATTTAACTTTATTCTTGCAGTTACTGCTAACTTTTGTGCTCATACCATACACAGACACTTTCACTTCTTCCGACCATTGGTTTTTCATAGAAAAAGTATCAATAATATTTTTCTCTTAACTAGTCTATATGTGTAAGAGCCATAATTAGACAGACTGCGCAGAGTATATCTTACACAATGTATTTGGAGAGCTAAAGAAAAAAAAAGTCCAGAACATACACTGTAAGCAAAAAGAATCACTTGTAGTCAGCCAACTGTTTATTATGGGCTATTTTTATTCTTCCACATAAAAACCACACAGATCGAGCACTTTCATCCCCTGGAACTTGGGACTTCATCAGAATCTCTCTTTTTTGTATTTGGAGATCTAAAAGGTTGAGTAGCAATGAGTGCTCAAAATATCTCAAATCAAATGAAGACAAACCAGGTGTCCCATTAGAAGGAAGATTTGATGAAAGATAGTAGGGTCTTCATTACAGGAGCAACTGCTTGACCTTCAGTTTCGTTTTGCAAATTCTCTTTCTGATCCATTAGGGGAATCATGTTCTTCCAACACTAATTTGTATCATTGACAGGCAGCATTATATTTTAGTGCAATGCTTGTGTATGACAATCACTGACTTCCTGTCAAAATAAATTCCTTGCAGAACTAAAAATAATATGTAAACTTTCTTACTTTGATTGAATACCCATAGTAAACTATTACAGGTTTATCTTTCTATCCTTGGCTCACGTAGTGCTTTTGTAACATAGTCTAGTCAAAACTGCACCACAGATGATGACATGAAACTCAAAAAGCAAAAAGTACCAGTGCTATCAAACGACACAGATGATAGTTTTTTTAGCGCTTTCAATCACTTTTATTTTTTGTGACCTTCCTCAGAAGCAACTTTTCAAATAAATCACTTCCTTTTATACTCATGTACAGGAAATTACATCATTGATTGCACATTGATTTCACATTTAAAATACTTATAAATTTTATCAAATAATGTATGTAATAAATAATTATTTAAAACATATTATGATTACCTATATATTAAAAAACATTTTAAATTGATTGTGTCATTTAATCCTGGGGGCTTATCAGCTCCCAGGTATAATTGCCAATATGCCTCTTTGCACTCTAGAATATTGTTTAAGTCCCCACTGAAACTAACATTGTCCACTTTATCTAACACAAAGAATTCAAACTTTTTGAATTCTTTGCAACGAGTAGAATGTCTGAATAAGGCATTAGATTTGTCACTTGTTTTATGGCCAAATTGTGCTCATAAATATGCCTTTTTAATTTTCTTTTTGTCTTGCCTATATAATATTGTTTACATGTCACATGACTTGCTACGTAAACAATCAATTCACTGTTACAGTTGTAATAGTTTTTTGCCCAAAATGTTTCGTTAAATTGCCCTATAGTAATGAAGGAAGTGTTACTGATGTACCTACACTGCCTACAATTATTGTAACTATAGGTTCCCTTTTTTATTGTCCATGCTCTTGATGATTTTTTTGATGATGCTTCTTGATACTCTAACATACTTTTGATGTTTAAAGTCTTCTTATAAGTAAACTTGGGACATGAACCTAGAATGTCTACCAGATCTTTATTTCCTAATATAATTTTCCAATTTTCTGATATTGTACTCTTAATTTCCCACATTTCATCAACAATCGGAATTGGAAAACATGTTCTGTATTCATTCTTAACTTCTTTTGTACCATTTTGTTCAAACAACCCCCCTGCCTCTACCATAATCTCTGTGGACTGTAATATAGGTTTGACTACATTCTTTCTCAAGAGTAAGACCTCTTTCTCTATCTGTTTGATCCACTTCCTATCATAACCTCTTTTTTGGAATAACTTACTCAATATGTTTCCTTCTTCTAAAAATGTGTCATCACTAGATGTTAACCTACTTAACCTTATATATTGTCCCTTGATGACACCTTTCTTCATATGGGTGGGATGTAGACTTTCACTATGTAGGTACTGATTTGCAAAACATGATTTTCTATGTATTTTACTTGTGAAGGTCTTTTTTTCACTATATATTCTTATGTTGATGTCTAAAAAATTTATAGTCTCACCAAAATCTCCAATTTTGAATTGTAGAAAAGAAGTGGTATTATTTAAATCGTCTACAACTTCTTGGAATTCTACTTGGTTTCCTGACCATAAGAAAATCAAGTCATCTATAAACCTGTGATAGATCTTCACTTTAACAAAACTTGGATGTGTTTCTAAGTATCTTTGCTCCCAGTTTGCCATAACGATGTTGGCAAAAGCGGGAGCTACTCTAGCACCCATGGCTACACCTGAGATTTGTTGGTACATTTTATTGTTGAAAGTAAAAAAATTGTTTCAGTGGAAAAGTGAAGATCTATCACAGGTTTATAGATGACTTGATTTTCTTATGGTCAGGAAACCAAGTAGAATTCCAAGAATTTGTAGACGATTTAAATAATACCACTTCTTTTCTACAATTCTACAATTCAAAATTGGAGATTTTGGTGAGACTATAAATTTTTTAGACATCAACATAAGAATAGATAGTGAAAAAAAGACCTTCACAAGTAAAATACATTGA
Organism: Protopterus annectens; assembly: GCF_019279795.1. Taxonomy (NCBI): domain Eukaryota; kingdom Metazoa; phylum Chordata; order Ceratodontiformes; family Protopteridae; genus Protopterus; species Protopterus annectens. The sequence goes on from NC_056729.1 coordinate 895,538,815, forward strand.
AAATCATGTTTTGCAAATCAGTACCTACATAGTGAAAGTCTACATCCCACCCATATGAAGAAAGGTGTAATCAAGGGACAATATATAAGGTTAAGTAGGTTAACATTTAGTGATGACACATTTTTAGAAGAAGGAAAAATATTGAGTAAGTTATTCCAAAAAAGAGGTTATGATAGAAAGTGGATCAAACAGATAGAGAAAGAGGTCTTACTCTTGAGAAAGAATGTAGCCAAACCTATATTACAGTCCACAGAGATTATGGTAGAGGCAGGGGGGTTGTTTGAACAAAATGGTACAAAAGAAGTTAAGAATGAATACAGAACATGTTTTCCAATTCTGATTGTTGAAGAAATGTGGGAAATTAAGAGTACAATATCAGAAAATTGGAAAATTATATTAGGAAATAAAGATCTGGTAGACATTCTAGGTTCATGTCCCAAGTTTACTTATAAGAAGACTTTAAACATCAAAAGTATGTTAGAGTATCAAGAAGCATCATCAAAAAAATCATCAAGAGCATGGACAATAAAAAAGGGAACCTATAGTTGCAATAATTGTAGGCAGTGTAGGTACATCAGTAACACTTCCTTTGTTACTTTAGGGCACTTTAACGAAACATTTTGGGCAAAAAACTATTACAACTGTAACAGTGAATTGATTGTTTACGTAGCAAGTTGTGTGACATGTAAACAATATTATATAGGCAAGACAAAAAGAAATTTAAAAAGCCGCATTTATGAGCACAATTTGGCCATAAAAAAAGTGACAAATCTAATGCCTTATTCAAACATTCTACTAGTTGCAAAGAGTTCAAAAAGTTTGAATTCTTTGTGTTAGATAAAGTGGACAATGTTAGTTTCAGTGGGGACTTAAACAATATACTAGAGTGCAAAGAGGCATATTGGCAATTATACCTGGGAGCTGATAAGCCCCCAGGATTAAATGACACAATCAATTTAAAATGTTTTTTAATATATAGGTAATCATAATATGTTTTAAATAATTATTTATTACATACATTATTTGATAAAATTTATAAGTATTTTAAATGTGAAATCAATGTGCAATCAATGATGTAATTTCCTATACATGAGTATAAAAGGAAGTGATTTATTTGAAAAGTTGTTTCTGAGGAAGGTCACAAAAAATAAAAAAAAATAGTCTAGTCAAACTAGTAATCATAGAAGATTTACATTTGGCCTTTCAAATGATTTATTTTATTTTTATTTTTTATTTATTTATTTAACATTTATTAACTGGGAAAGTCCAACTTGGATGATAATGAAGGAAAACAGAGTCTACATGAGGAGAGACCATTTGCAGTTATTTATTTTCATTTGCAAATTCCCACCCATTCTAGTGATTTATTTAATTATTAACTTGTCCTTTCTCCCTTAAATTTAATCCACTCCACAAACTCAGGATTTCTTCCTGTCTTCTGCAGTCCTGTGTAAGAAGGGGCAATCAAGAAGAAAAATGAATGTAATTTACTAGCGAGTGTAAATAAATATTAGAAACTACTATCAACTTCCCATTTTGCCTTTTGCAATATTCTCAATTCATATTTTAAAATGAAAAATGACCTAAAAGTACAACACAGTCTTTGCTGTCATACACCAAACAATTGTTCTGAATAGGTGAACTGGGATTGTATTTAAGATGTACGGTGTTTTGTGCACCAGGGTTATCTAATGTATGTTTAGCCATGGACTAGGTTGCAGTCAACAAAAGTCTTGTCCACCAATGTAGCTGAAAATGCAGAGGCTCACTGAATTGGAGAAAGTTAGATATCAACATTAAAAATTCTAAATTAAAGAGTTAGTTTAATCAATAGGAATATTTTTCTTACCTTGCTTATTGTCACAGAATTAAAACAAAGCCCTCACAACTTGTAAACTTATTTTTATGAAGTTGGAAATACTACTAACATACATAAATTATCTTCCAGTTTTAGAAACTGACCTCCAGCGTTGTGAGGTTCATTAACACATTATCACTATTGTGAATAATAGTTGATAACCTCTTAAAGTACATCTTATAGCTGAGGAGTGAAAAAGAACTTTAATCTGGCACAGCTAAATCAATGGAGAAAATGAGCACCACTTTGTGTTTCACATGGTAACTCAATTTTTACCAGAGATTCAACATCAGCACACCAACATCAGCTCTCAGTATCTTGTCACTGTAACAATAAACCTCTGAGTACACCCAGACATCTGTAGTACATTAAAGAACAACATAGTCATGAGTAACTCATTCAGTTCCATAACTCATGGAAGTACCTCCAAATCCTTTAATACACAGTGTCTACACAGAAGGTTGGATATAAACTGGCCCTCAATGGGATTATTGACTCATTCTACTTCATACAGTGTGCTACTACTAAATTGGCATGTACAGTTTGTATATACAGTATCTAACTGCGATTATTATTGAGATGTGTTGGACATGACTTCCATGGTGCGTGGAATCTCTGTTGGAACATAAGCAGCATGGCAACCTTGTTGTTTTTCCATGAAGTTTCACTGATCTTATTGTCTGTCAGCTGACATGATATTTCATGATCTCTACTAGCTCCATAAATTCAACCTTTCATTGCATTTTGTAGAATTACCCTGACAAGCCACATTCCCTGCCAACTTGCCTTTTTTTTGTTCCTGATGGACCCCTTCAGCCTTCTGTAGTAAAAAAATCAAGCACTCCCCAGACTCTGGAATAGACTACCCATACATGTCAAGCAGAGCGCCTCTTTGGCCCTCTTCAAAAGGAACCTTGATGATTGGATGGGAGATAGGCAATTCACCCTGGGGATCATGTCAGTTGACCTGCTAGACAGGGGTCCAGGGAAGTAAATACTGTGGGAAGAAATAGCCAGGGATTTGTTATGGCTAGGCTTGTATAGGCCCTAGGGCCGATAGCGTATTACCAGCCTATGAACAGTACACATACTTGAGATCTTGGAAGCCAATAACTTACTGATCTATGACAAGAATCCATCATTTGCAATATTTCTATCCAAGTATTCGTGTCCACTAATTCCAGATGCGAAATAATAGCTTAAATGGCATCCTGTCTTGTAACAACATCATCCTTTGTTCTCATGTTCATCATATATTACATGCCACATGGATGTTGTAGCAGCTTTACCATCCTTTCTTGGGCTTGCAGGTAAGAAAGGATTGCAGCATGAAAGATGATGATTAAGAATTCACCAAAGCTGCATTCTTGGTATGTAGGACTTGTTGGGTGGTAATCGTAAATTTCCATAGAAAAGACATATTGTCAGCCATCATCAAATACATACCCATCAAAACAGGAGGGTAAGTATTCTACTTGTAACATATTCTACATTCCATCATTGCTGCTGCTGACTCATTCATGTTATTAACTCCACATGTAGAATTAATTACATACATCCAAGATAATTTGGTATGGAAAGTCCACACATTTGTGCTAGTCCTAAAAGCTTTGAACTACCAGTTTGAATCACTCTTCAAATGCTGGGAGTTGAATTACAAAACACAGAAACCTCCACTGAAATGAGGCTAAAACAGAGTGAACGAGGCTCACCCTAACCATTAAGAAACAGTGATAACGTAACATACCACTGGGCAGCTGTGTACTAAATCATTAGCAAAACAAATGGTGTATGTTCTGATCACAGGATGATGTGGTGCTGAGTAATGAGTGAAAACACCTGCCACAACAGTTCAAAACAGACAAAGTCCATCTTTCCCAATTCACCACATATTGCAGTAAGATCTTGGCTGCTGTGGGAAGCTGATAGGCTAAGTAAGACCTTCTGTCCTGAAGGTGAAATTCAAACCAAGTTATCACATAAGGAGTCTAACCTGATATCAAACCTATCTAAAAGGCTCTATCTTACAGTAAAGAAATTTATGATGTATAAGGAACAAGTTTCCTTAAAGGGACATTGACATTTAGTCAGCACTATTTTGTTTATTCTTCTTCTTAATATTACTATTATTATTGTTATTATTATTATTATTATTATTATTATTATTATTATTATTATTATTATTATTAGTAGTAGTAGTAGTAGAAGTACTAGTAGTATAGTAGTAGTAGTATTATGTGCAGCATTTTGCTGCTGCTGAACAACAAAGCTGATGGAAGAAAAAGTTTCTGTTCCATGTCAGTCAAAATACAAGATGAAAACTATTTAAGACACATAGCAGGATGTAGAGAAGCTCCCAAGTATAGCAATTTGTAAATGATCTGCCATGCTGTTAATCCACAAACAGAAACTAAGACTTGTCATTCTCCAGTAATATTACTGACAATTCAGTTGACATTCTGTACTGGGATACTATACAGTAGTGTCTTCAAAGAAAAATTAAGTATTTTGCAATGAATAGTATGTGTATTCTGAACAGCTCTACCCTTTAAGAAGCAAACTCAGATATAAAGGGAGTGTATAGATATGGTCTCTTCCTCCTATTTTCATGCATGCATGATTGCAGACTATAAAAAAATACAAGGACATATATGTATACATCAAATTACCTTGAAAATAATATTCATTTCCTATCCAATCAATGCTAGTCAAAGGTTGGAATAGTCCAGCATGCATTTTTTTTCTTTGCATCCTGCAGTTAACTATTGCTTTGTCTCCAGGTCCTCTATTTGTTCAGCAGGTCTGCTGAACCTGCCATAACCTCCCTAAGCTGATCCCAGTCCACGTTCAGCATTAGTGAGGAAATTCTGGTCCCGAGTCCATTCATTCATTTAACTGCAGCAGTGCAAACATGACTTTAGAAGACACATAGAAAGGAAATGTCAGCCACCATTGAGATAAATACAGAACCAGTCAATCTCCCCAAATTGTCAAGAGGAAATAACTACACTTTTTTTTGGTAAATGTTATATACGCAATGTATGAGACTGAAAAGGCCAGTGTTAGCTGTAATACAAGTCACAAAAGCCAGTGCCAGAATTTTTTCTCCTGCACATATTTATCGCATTCAGTGAAGCACTGAAAGGAAAATCTGAAAGGAAAAGAAAATCCAGAGATGTAGTTCTAGTTATTCCATAGAGCTTTAGCTGTACAGGCTCTGTCTGCAACAGCTGACATTCATAGATTCAAAATCATGGGTAAGTACCAGGTAAACAGTATGCGGGCCATTACAAGGCTAGTTAAAACCCCTATTCAAAAGTTGCAAACTTGCCTCAAGGGGGGTGAGACAAGATATATGAGATAGCTTTGAGAATTTGGGGTCTACTTCATAACACTGAAATTTCATAATGTTGAATTTCATGACATTGAGACCATAACATCTAAATTTCAAAACACTGAAAACCCAAAACATTGAGAACTCAGAACATTGAACTACATTGCACAAGTAAATAAACCCCCATCCACCTACAACACCACCTAACTAACAAACACATTTTCTACTACATTTCTGCAATTGGGGCAACCCCCCTGCACCCCCTCTGCCCCCCACACCCACCGTAAATTAAATATACCAACTCCAAGATTGCACTACAGTGGAAAAAAGTTATGGTGATTTTGATACAGTGAGGTTAGGAAATTAACTTTTTCCACTGTAGTGCAATCTTGGAGTTGGTATATTTAATTTAAGGGGGGGTGGGGGGCAGAGAGCCCCCCACATGGGGGGTGCAGGTGGGGCTTGACCCCCTGCAGAAATGTAGTAGAAAGTGTGTTTGTTAGTCAAATGTTGTTATAGGTGGAGAGGATGTTATTTACATATGCATTTTTGTTTTCAATTTTATGAAGCACACTTTCAATGTTCTGAGTTTTCCATACTTTGGGTTTTCAGTGTTTTGGGATTTAGATGTTTTGGTCTCAATGTTATGAAATGTAACATTATGAAATTTCAGTGTTATGAAGTAGATCCGATAATTTGAGGCTGCATATCTAATTATCTAGGATTACCTTGAAGGTGGCAATGATGCTACTCTGCTTGACATGCAGTGGGTGCTTGTTCCAGAGATGAGTGATATGTCCAGATTTAAATCTATCATACCAGAGTGCCTTATTTATCAACTGATGAAAGTTTCCTTCCTTTAAATGCATATTTGAGGTACCACTTATACTCTGAAGAAATATAAGGTCAAAGAAGGTTGACTCATACATGCCTTGAAATGTTAAACAAGAATCTCCATGGAGGTGTCAATAAATTAATTAGTACAGACCATTGTCCTTGCATGGCTTGTTAACCTGGTCTAGCACATGTTGGAATAAATGTAAGTCAGAGGAAGATTAAATAACGCAGTCTATACACAGCCATCTGCAAACTTTGATAAGCATAGGCCAGGAGTGCTGGCCAGAAGGTACTAGAAATAGATAGCAAATAGGAGAAGGCTGAACACTAAACCCTGCAGTACTCGACTGGTATCTTTTTTGCTTTCTGGAGTGGCACCTGTGACTCTAACCACATAGATTCTGTGAGATAACCAGTTAGCTTTCTAGGGCACAATGCAAGGCTTTAAATTCAGATTTATTAGTCTCTCAATTAATTTCTGCATTGACCAAGTCAAGATATGCCATATGTACAGCATAGCCAAGATCCACTACTTTAGTTACTTTTTCAAAGAAATTTATGAGGTTAAAGTGCCCGATGCTCATTTGACAACGTAAGTTGTCAACAATGTCTAGTTATTATTATAGTATTATAAAACTTGCTTTTTCTGAATTTGATTAAAGATTCAGCACATTATGGCTAATTGCTATGAATGAGGAATAAGTGGTACAAACTTCAAAGTTCTGTAATCCTGGTCCTTAAAAGAGTAATCCAGATCTGGTTTATTTGCTGCCTCCAGGATCCAGTCTTGCAAGAAACATTACATGACTTTACAGCTTTAGACAGTGCAGTAGCTTGGATAGACTTTTACAAGTATATTATCTTTATAATCCTTTTTAATATAACTGATTTTAAGTCAAAACTACATTTGTTTGTTCATCTTTGAACACCACTCAACTATATTTGATACAGACCTCTACTTTCTCGTTTCTTTATGAATTGATTCAGCAATCTAATTTCTGTCATGAAAATGCTGTTCTTATGGTATGCATAGTGATGTGATTGCAGCCTTATCTTACCTACTGCTAGAATAAGTCGACTTAAGTCAGTAGTTGTTTTATTTGCTTAGAAAAAGTAGCCATTTTGTGAATCATCTTAGGTAGTGATCTAAACCCGTTATATTTCTCCCTTGATGCTAGTATTTATGCCTGGTAAATTTTGTAATTATTCTTAAACTTTATGCCTTGTAATATTTAGGGCAGAAATTTATTGAAAGGTTAGCACCCCAAAATTGATTGATATTTCTATACCCCAACATCAAGGCATCCAGATGAGGAATTATATCCCATTATTTATGCATCCACATAACTTATGCAAACCCGCTAGTCTTACTAGCATTGGTTACAAGGTCATGAAATTCTGTTATCCAAGTATACAGTTTCTTTCTGTGTGGTTAAAATGATAAATCAGTACCATGCATTGCAAAACAGTAGTTTTCCTATGATACTGGATAATTACAGCAAATGTAGCTCACACTCTTTTGTGGATATCAGCTAAACAAAGGTTAAAAGCTCAGTACTGTAGATGAGATCGATCTACATTAGTGATGGATGCCACATGTATAAATATGTTTCCACTGTCAGGTAGATGCACTAATTTGCTCTGTAAAGTTTTGTCAAGTGCTGGACATATTATTTATCCTGCTTGATTTATTTCATGCTGCATCACACACAGTTTTCCTGGATTTTATTAAAATGCATGAATAGTTTGAAGCCAAAGAATGTTATTATATCTAGTAACACCATATATAGTTTGTTTTGTAGGATATTCCCTGTAACAGTATACATTGAAATTTCAAAATTGAAGAACATCATGCCCAGTATAGTAGCCAGGTAATATAACAAGGCAAAGATGTTCTCTTTATCTCTCTCTCTCCCTCCCTTTCTCCTCTCTCTCTTTTATTCAGTTTTCTTTGCAGGACTTTGCAAATTTTAAAGCAAACGTTTAGTATTTGACAATATGTTATGAATGACTGCTGCACGAATAATCATTTTAATGCACTTTTTTGATAACTTTGCTCAAACTGATCATCTGATGATGGTGGGAGCAGAATCTCATAATAAGAAAAAAAATGAAAAATGCAATTTAATGTATGATTTGCTTTGGATATTGCCATTAATAAAATCTGCAACGCACTTTCTGCTATTTCTGCTCCATTTATCGACCTGATCTTACTTTGAGTTTTACCTTAACCACTTAACTTACACTTTCAATTGCAGTATTAATTTTGTCTTGCAAAATGTATAATTTGTCTTCCATAAATTGTGGTAAGACAACAAGGAATAACCAGCCAATACAACAGTTGCTTTCTTTGTCCTGAAGTTTTGTCATTTTCAAATCCAAGAATTAAACTGAAGATGCACTTAACATTACAGCTAGTGATCAGTGCTTTATTTATTTATTTATTTATTATTTTTTTTTTTTTTTTTTTTAGTAAGTACTTAAGTTTTTACAACTGAATCTAAAACTAACTTTGTAAGAACCAGAACGTTAATGCTAGAGCTCCTTTAACATTTTGTTGAGAATATTTTATAACTTGCAGAGTTATTGTCTCAAATGTAAGTACCAGCTATCTGATTAGCTCTAGACAGAAGTCTCTTGTATATTATTCCTGTTACCCATTTTAATGAACATATGCATATTAAAGGTGCTTTCATTAATGTTTGCCTGTACTAACAGAAATGCCAAGAACAACATGTGAATATAGCTGGATATAGGTGAAAGTCATTTATTACTAATCAGCAAGTAAAAAGCAACAGTTTTCATTTTATTTATTTTCATTTTCAGTGTCAGTGGCACAACAGGTAGCATACTTATCTTTGGTGCAGAATGCTGAGGGTTGTAGGTAGATCTATTTCTGAATCCTGAGTGTGTCATCCTTTGGATGAGATATTAAACCGAGACCCCCATCTGCCTGAGCTGGTGTTAGCTTAGGTGAATGTAAAAGATCCCATGTCACCTATTGAAAAGAGTAGGGGTTACTTTTTATTTAAACACTTATCAATATTTCTTTTATTATATACACATTTAGTATATTTCCACTTCATACCATATCCATACAGCACAGTAAAGTGCTTTACATGTTTATCTTCATAAATATATATAAAACCCATTTCATCCTTCTGAGCCTTTTCACTATAACCATTTCTTTATATCTCATATTATTTCCACATAATCCTTCCTTTTTTCTTATACAGCAATTATACACATCTTTGTTTCCATAAACACCAAATAACAATGAATGACATTTTATTCCATTTTTCAATTTTTGTTTTTCCATTCCAAAACTTATATTACCTATACAACACCATGTCCATATCAATGTTTTGAAATACTTTCCATTCATAAACACATTTGAATAATGTCCAAAAGCCTTAATGTTTAAAGTCCAAGAAACAATGTCTTGATATGTCTTCAGTATTACAGCTTTCATGCATTATTTGCTCTGTCATTTTGTATTTCATGTTACTTTTCTCTGGCAGTTTGTCTAAAAATAAATGCCGCAGAAAATTAGATGCTCCAGGAAAGATTCTGTTTCTTTATGGCCTTTCTCTTATTTCTTTTTTATATTCATCCCCATCCTTTTTTATACATACTATTCTTTCCTTTACATCTATATTTCATTTATTTCAGTTGTCTATGGGCAGGATTCACGAAGGCTTGCACGGAGTGTAAGAGACGTGTAACACTTCATGCAAGCTTCGCGATCCAGGAACAGCCCGAAACTCCGTGTAAGAGACCAGCTAAAACGTCTCTTACACGGACTGGGCGTGGATATGCTAAATACCTCACTTGCAGCCGAAAAGTATGCAAATGAGGTATATTAGCGATCCAAGAAACAGAAACCAGCTCGTGTAAGAGACGTTTTAGCTACAGAATTGTACTCAGTTGACAACTGAGTACATTTCTGCAAAAATCACAATGCAGCCATGTCAGCTCCAAATAAAGGGTGCATATGTGTCAGGCAGCATGCCAATGGTCAAATATGTGGCCATTGGCAAGGTAACCCGATGCAAAAATTAAAAAAATATAATTTTTTTTTTTGTTTAAACGCAGCGCAGCCACCGCACAAATGGGCTGCGCTGTATAAAACATAAAAATGAAGGTTATAAACCCACAAATGTGGGTTTTATGCAATACATGGAATGACAATACAGGGACCAGCAGACCAAAAACAACATGGCCACCGTGTAGTGGTTGCTAAGGGGGGAAGCTGAGTCTAAGACATGTAACTAAGCATTAGTAGGCAATCTCATGTAAATGAGGGTTAGGATACTGAATCCCACAGTCACATAGCAAATGAGCACAATCTGAGTAGTGTAAGAGATACATAAGGGGGAGGAATAGAGTAGGAGATAGGTGACATCACAGGGGGGAATGGTAGAAAGAAATGCAGTTCATTGGAGGACAGTGGAACATGACAGATGACAGACACAGATCAGGGAAAGAGGAGTGCCACAAGATAAGCATAGGAAAGTCAAGAAATGGAAGGTGTACACTGTTACTTACACCAAAGCTTCTTGCTGGTCGTGCATGCGCACGTGTGCACGCCATGAAGCGTGAGTAGGGCAGTGTGTGCGCGTGTAAGGCAGACTGAGCATGTGGGAGCGTGTTGGTAGACTTTGAAGACTGTTTACGCTAGTGTGCGTGCGTGTAGGGCAGACTGAGCATGTGGGAGCCTGTTGGCAGACTTGAAAGACTGTTTGTGCTGGTGTGCGCGTGTTTTAACCCGAATAGGCAGATCCTGAACCTTGTGAGCATGTGTGTGCTCGTGTAAGCCACTGTGAGCGCGTTTCTGCTGGTATGCACGCTGCTCCCCCCTGAGGAAACAGAAAGGAAAAAGGAAGCAACAGAATTAGTAGGAAGCTAGCAGGGAATACTGCTGGAACTAGCAGGTGAAAACAATTGGAAGCAGGCAATTACACAGGCAGAATAGTAGCCCAGCCCAGAACTTAAAACTCTGCAAACAGCAGTGCAGGATGTTTCTCTCAAGAGACACTGCAAGACAGGAATAAGCTATTAGAAGTGAAAACTGAAAAAGCTGAACTCAGAGCAGAAATGTTAGGGGCTGCCATAGCTGTCATAATGAGGCATAGGCGACTTGCTGAGGGTGGTGACAATGCAGATGGTGCCAGAAAACCCACAGTGAGGAGACAGAGAAGAGTGTACAGGCCCAGGGTCACCTACCAAGGGTTACATGAGCTGGAGATAGTAGAGCGCTATAGAGTGGACAGAGAGCTCCTGCAGCAAATAGTTGAGCTGTGCAGGCCACGCCTCACACACAGAACCAACAGAGGGGAACCCATCCCAGTGGAAACCAAGGTATGTGTTGGCCTAAGAATACTAGCAACAGGTACCTTCCAAAGACCAAATGGTGATATGATGGGGATATCACAGGCATCAGCCTCCAGGGTATTGCACCAGTTCCTGGATGCCATGTCAGCACATATCGGTGATCATGTATATTTCCCCAATGCCCATGAGGTATTGGCCAGCAATATGCGTCTCTTCCAGCAAATAGCAGAATACCCTGAGGTAGTGGGTGCAATAGACTGCACGCACATACGCATCAAAGCACCAGCCAGTGAGCGGGGTAGGGCCTACATTAACCGCAAGGGCTTCCCCTCCATCAACTGCCAGGTTGTGTGTGATGCCCAGGGCATAATAATGAATGTGTGTGCTGGCTGTCCTGGGAGCTACCATGATTCCCACATCTGGCATTTGACGCAGCTGTACCAGACATTTGCCAATATGGACATCCCACATGGACACCTAGTGGGGGATGCAGGTTATGCACTGGAGCTGTGGCTGATGACACCCATCAGAAACGCACACACACCTGAACAGGAACACCATAATGAGGCACACACACAAACACGTAATGTAATAGAGCGTGTGTTTGGGCTGTTCAAGTCATGGTTCCGGTGTCTGGACACATCTGGTGGAGCCTTGCAGTACTCACCAACTACATGTACCCAAATTGTCATGGTATGTGCTATGCTACATAATATGATCTTGTGAAAACAGCTGCAGCAGGACCAGCATAGGGCTGGGCCAAACAGCCCCCTACCATTGCCAAGGCCATCACAGGCAGAGCGTGACTTGGAGGAGGAACAACCTGAGCCTGCCCCAGTAGGCAGAATGAGGCGTGCCCAGTATGCCCTGGCCTTGGCAAAGAGGCAACGCATAGCACATACACTGGCTCAGTAGGAACCCTGGGAATGATACCCCCTCTGACTCACTCAAATAATAACAGGGATGCCTAAAATGACATGACCTGCTCAAAAACATGTACAGGGAGTGTAATATGCACATCCGACAGAGGCATCCCTGCAGCACCACCTGAGGCATGAATGCCATGTGTTAAGTAATGTAACACCATGAACTATATGCACACCTGAGGACCCTGACTAACATCCACCCTCACCAAGCATGAAGCCACAAAATGATGATGGGATGATCAATTGCAATAACTGGGTGAAGTAATGCAGTTAGTCAAAGGGGAGCCAATGTGTTTCAGCCTGGGAAGACATGCGGAGCATGACATTATGCACCACCTGCTAGGGGTGGCGTGCACCAATCAGTCCAGGCCCCATGGATACTGGCAAAGGCTGTCAGTACCCACAGCATGCCCTGAATAGGTAAGTCTCAAAACACAAACCCACCTTCATAGGTACCACAAGGGATAGGAACCTAGATGTAATGCTACCCAATGCCAGAAGTATAAACAGCAAGATGCGTGCAGTGTAAACGCACACAGTATGGAGAATGTTGATATCAGTCCTGTAATAGAAAACTGGGTCAAGCCTCACATCAGCACCCTAACACTACCAGGTTACACCTCATACTGTGCTGTACAGCCGCAAAACATGGAACAAGCTACAAAAGGAGGGTGACTAGCAATAAATGTCAAGGATAACCACACCCCCACGTTGGTACTACAACAAGAAGCAGCATGGATTAGCCATGGTCAAATACCAATGGCTAAAACCGCCTCCCAGTATATAGCCTGCTGCAGACTACTGTCCTAATACCAGGAACTGCACCTGGCCTATGTTGGAATACATGAATATATCAAGCCCCCCATACCACATTATATTGCTTGACTGAAAATACCCAGACATACACTGGGAGCATTATACTAGCACCAACACAGTAGGAGAAAAGTTCCCAGAATTCATAAACCAAAATGCCCAGGAACAATGTACCACTCCCACAAGCGGGGTAAGCATACTGGATGTGATAATCAGCAACATGTGTACTGGATGGCAAGATGAGAAGTGTATCCCTCTCTGGTAAGACCAGACCATAGAGTAATCACACTGGATATACACATCCTGACCACAGTCCCTGGCCAGAAAACCACAGTGAAAAACATGTGTAAAGCATAGGTTGCATCCCTCCAAACTGATGTGGAATCCACGAAAGGCCCTGTGCAAGTGCAGAATATGGGACACACCGCAGAACATGTTATACAGGCATTCCATGAACACAGCCAGGAATGCTTCGAGTGTGCAATCACAAATAACAACAAGACACAATGCCATACACGCAGGCATCTGGCATGCTGGACTCCAGCCATTACCAAACCATGCAAGAGAATGAGGAAGCAACTACATGACAGAGCAAACATAAAAAGGGAAGTAATCACTGATCAGTAGTATGGCAATAAAATATGTCCACACATACAATCCACTAAGGCCAGCCACAACAAGTAAAATCTGTGAATCCAGAGGCAATGTGACACCTGCCCCAAGTACACAGACAACCCACAACTCCCCCCAATAAATACAAACATATGTGAGAGATGCAACCATTTATCCAAACCGGAGGCTGAGCTCCCCCAACTCAGTACTGTCAAAACTAGTCAGGAGGAGAAGGTAACCACATACACCACAAACCCAGTCCCACATAGACCTATCACAACTGTAAACCAAACACATAAACACAGAAAAAAATTCCTGGAGGCCCTAATTACAAACACACCACACCAACAGAAGCCTCCAAAGCAGATCCCAAGCAACCACAACCTCCAAACATAGCACATGCAACACATAGTACACAAAGCTGGTGTGCCAAACAGTTACAGGCCAGAAGGAGAAACAACATGCCTGATACAGTTGTAATAGGTGTCTGTATAGGCAGACACACTGCTGTCCCACTAACCAGACTGAACAAGGGAAAGGGTACAGTAAGCTGCCTGTAGGCTGCCACAATATGCCACATAACACAAGTACGCAGGTCACCCCAAAGCAAGCAGAAATATGATGCACTCATTGTCCATGCTGGTGTGAATGACCTGAGATGTACCTCCCTGGACTACATGAAAAGAGACATGGATGAGCTCTCTGAGTATGTACTCCAGGCCGGTATGACACTGGCCGTTTGCAGCATCCAACCCTCACCAAGAATGATGCCACAGTACAAACACAGAATGATCAGCTTTAACAGGTGGCACAGTTACAGCTGTCAGTCCAAGAGGGTCTAATGTCTGTCTGCTTGAGATGTCAGGCATGACAAGCCATGCTGCTGTTCCAGGGATGGCTTGCACCTGTTACCCCTGGGCATCTAGATACTGGATAAGGCCTTTGCCACCTCCAAAGAGCCGTACATAGGCAAGGCCAAAAAGACTAACCCACCACCCTAGAAAACATAAGTGGTAAGAAACATAAGGGTAATGCTGACCAATGCCAGATGTGTAAACTGCAATATGCATACCCCTGAGGCACTTCCCAGTATGGAGAACATCGATGTCTGTGCAGTGACAGAAGCCTGCTGCAAGCCTACTGATAGCACACCAGCACTACCAGGTTATACCACATATCATGCGTTATGGCCCCAACACCTGAACCAAAACATCAAAGGAGGGGGAGTATCCATATGCAACACAGACACCCATACGGCTAGGTAACTGACAATGCACGAAGCAGCGGAGACCGCCCATGTGCACCTAAGTGTAGTCAAAACTGCTGTACAGTCTGTAGCATGCGAAAGACCACACTCTCACACACAAGAACCCCACCCAGACATCCTGAAGACACTGGACAGTATGAATGTCCCACCAAATACCAGACAAGGTACTCACAAATTACCACATAGGTGGTAAACCATTATGTATGCAAGGAGTAATCAGGGACCTATGGACACAAGTCGACAGTAACCTGTCATGTGACACTCACAATGCCAATGTGGCTAGGAAGACTGTCTATATCGGACACCGTATCATGAAAGGATTCACATCTACATCAACAGAGGTCACTGTGCCCCTGTACCGTTCCCTTATCAGACCCATAAGCTAGTACAATGACTCATATGGGATGTACCGTACCTGACACCTGCAGCGGTTAGGAAAACCTCAAAGGTACCCCACTAAGAGGATAAAGGGTGTCAAATATATGCCATATGCTGCCTGGCTGTAGACATCCCAACTGAATGCAGTCACAGACTGCCTACACAGAGGCATTGTATGTCTGTTGTACAAGGCCATGTCCAACACAGGAGTAATGGACATGCTCCACCACAGAAAATCAAAGCCATTGGAGCTGTGAGAGTGACAGATGTCAGCCTCAACACATAATGAAATAGGATGTGCTGGAGGGACAGATACATAACCCAGTGGCTCCCCACACCCAGAAACAGGATCCCAATCCATGTTAGGCAGAGCCCCTCACTGACACCCCTCAACAGGAATATTGCCAAGTGGATGGATGATCGTACATGTACACTGGGGGTCTTCACTGTGTCACGTCCAGACAGAGGCACAGTAAAGAAAATCATAAATGGCCATAATAGTCACATAGCAAGGGGCGGCGAAAGACTCACACACTCTGGCTTGGCTTACTAATGCCCTAGGGTGGATAGCTTAGTATGAACCCATGAACCTATGAAGATACAAATTGTACAGGACACTAAGGATAATCACAAGGCTTACTTAACTGATGGTAGGAACCATGTTGGGAATTCACAGATATGCTCCGAATCTCACAGATATTACAAACAACATACCAAACACACACACACATATTGCCAACATACAACCTGACAGGTTCAGTGCAACCCCCCCCACCCAGAATGCAAAATATCTATCCCAGCAGACTGCTGGTCCCCTGACATTGCAGATGCTGAGGTAACAGCCATCATCTGCAAAGCAAAACACACAGCAGCAAAGGTATGTGATGGTGTCCTGGGCTGAGGCCAACATGGACTCCAAGAATAATGGAATGCCAAATCACACTACTGCCCAATGTCAGCCTTACCACAGGATATGTACCCAAAGAGCAGAGTACAACACCAGTGGTCCTTCACAACAAAGGTGTTGCCTGAATGGATACTGCAAACTACCACCCCAGGATCCTGACAAGGTTGGTCTGCACAGCTATGGAAAGGATCAGTATGTACCGCAGACATAAAGCTATCATGGACCTACTGACACCGGACCCTACACAGTGTGGCTGCCGTAACTGCAGATCCTGCCCCTAAACATGTTTGACCCATTTGAAACAGTCATTAATGTCATTGATGAGGGCAATGTGGTCCACACAGCGTAGCTGGACTGTGCATATGCTTCCAGACAATACCCTACGAGTTCAGTATGGATATGTTCACTAGCTTAAATATAAACCCCTATGTCAGTAGAGGGGTTGCAAACCAGACCAAGGACAGAACTGACATGGTCAGACATGCTGCATCCATGTCAGACTACAAAGCAGATATGAGTGGCATCCCACAAGGCTTGGTCCTGGGACCCCCCCCCCCCTGTTCCGTATATATGTCCCATAGGTACAGGCCAACATGGAAGGACTGTGACTGAGCATGTATGCAGAGGAGTACAAACAGCCCACCATATCCGACCCCCAGCTGACACAAGCAACCCACAAAAGGGCCACCTAGAAACAGACAACTGGAGCCATAGCCATGTCAGCAAGCTAATTGCAGAACTGTGTATAGACAACCACCGTGGATATACAGTAAGTGCCCACAAATTACCACACAGGTGTTAACCCATTACGTACCTAACATGTAATGAGAGACCTGGGGACACAAGGTGATAGATATCCTGCATTGGACAAACATGTGGCTGTAGTATTCGCAGAAACATACCATATACCCACCCAATCATGAAGGTTGTCAGATGTAGATAAGGGGAGGTCACTGTGGCTCTGCAGTCATCCTTCATCAGCATCACAATTGACTACAATAGCCCCTGTGGGATATACCTCAGCAGACACCTCCATCAACTGTAAAGTCCACAACAGTACCCCACCAGGAGTAGCAAAGAGCATGGACAGATGCCATGTGTTGCCTGAGTAAACAAACTGCAGCTCCACACACTGCCATACTGCCCACCCAGAGGCAAGCTGTGTCTGATGTATGAAGCCATGTCCAAGCTGGAATCAATGAACATGCTGCAACTTGTACAATCTGAATGGCAGTGAGCTATGCACATGAGAGACCTGAACCCCAGCACTGACATACATAGGACAAGCTGTACAGAATGATCCATAACACAGAAGGCACCCCCACTCTTGAGTAAACTCCCAGTACAGGTTAGCCAGAGAGTCACCTATCGACACCCCTCAAGAGGAATCCCAATGATTGGATGGGAGATGGTAGGTTAACCCTGGGTATCACTGTTATGTCAGAGGTAGACGGAGGCACAGTATACTAACCATGACATATGTCATGGCAAACTCCAGTTACAATGTATGTCGAAGGACAAACACACTCTGTGACTAGCATCAGAAATGGCCTAGGGAACATCGCTAGTGTTTGCCAAGGTCCACCTATGTTGTGGAATACACTACCAATGTTGGACAAGCCTGGTGTAGATAGTCCATATCTGAACATAATGCAACATGGTCATATGTGCACAACGGGCCCCTACACAGTCTGTTGTGCTCACTATGAAGATGTCAAGCAGTGATAGGACTAAAGCCCAGAATACTGTCCACCACAGTGAAAGTACTGAACCAGTACACTATACGGTACTACAGTGTTAGGTCATTATGAAAGGATGTTGACAACTGTATGCAAAGTATCCCATGCAATCCCTGCAGGCACAGTATAATCCCTGTTGTGGCAGACACAAAGCAGTTGGCCAGTTAGTACACAACATGATACCCAACACACAACCATAAACGTGAGATATTGTTGAAGTTCACACACACCCAAATATGGGGTGGACTTCAGAGTTCAACATATGGAAAGCTCACACTGGGCATGCTCGCACACTTTGATAAATGAGGCATATGTCAGACAACATGCCATGGAAAGGCTGAACTGGGCATGCTCACACACTTAGGCCATATCTCCGTTTAGCAGTTGGCCACACATATCTGGTATTTGTACATGTCATTCCAGGAACCAACCACAACACAGCAATCTGCCCAGTGCACACAGTAAATGACTACAGAGACATAAGTGATATAGTGGATTGCCCTCATATTCAAACATCTTCCACAGATACACAAGTTGTTCATAGGAACAGGGAATGCTATGGCAATAAAGACCTGCAAACAGTCTAACAGCACAACAAATATTGTGCATCTGACAATTGAACATATGGGTGTAGAGGTCAATACTAGGCTTGTTGCCCTAGGGAATGACAGCTTAGCCAGCGTGTGCTTGGCATCTGCATCCCCAGTACAGTAGGCTACTGTGCCACTGTAAAGTAGGTCACATAAGGCAACGTGTGAGGCTAGTGAGCTTTGCCTCTGTCAAGCAGGGGCACAGTGGAGATCTCAGGGTTTGAATGTGCTAAGCCACAGCCATGTTGTTGGTGTGTGCTGGAAGAGGGTTGCTGAGGACCTCTAACAGTAAGTGGGTGTCAATAACAGACTGAGGGGAGCCCTATCTGCATTGTCTGGACAATTCCACTGTCAACACTGTGTTGTAATGATTATGTGGGAATGAAGTGTCATGCTGGTACTGTTCACAGATGTCCTCCCTCTGTGGAATACAGCTCTGCAATGTACTAGCTCACTCTGTCTGTTGGACGGCTCATATATGGCTGGTGTACACCTGACAGGTGTCTTTTTGTGGAGCAGTCATGGGTATATGTGGGATAGCATGATCAATGCAAACCTTACACATGCTCATAGAATGCAATTGTCAAGGATTATGCAGAGTGGCCAGTATAGTCCCCCAGCATGGGTCCTTTGAAGTCATCCACCCCAGTCTTCACAAGTGTAGAGTCTGCTTGTGCTAAATGCAGTTTGTTTGCAGTGACAACCTTGCCTGGGGTGGGGATGGGATATGGATGTCCAGGGAAAGGTGGGTATGGTCAGATATCAACAATGGTGGTCTACCTCTGGTGTGGAACAGTGAGTACCCATGTTGCAGATGGACAGGTGCAATATGTATTCCCCCATGTGGCTGTGGTGAGTGGTTCTGCCATAGCACATGGACCCACAAATTGTAGTGGCTGTAGGGTAAAGTGGTAGAGGCCTGAGTAGTTCCCACACACAATATGCCTGTACCTGATGTTAACAACTGGAATGGTGTATGTGAACACCTGCATATCCCAGCACTGTTCCCAGGGAAGCAAAGTGTGTGTCCTGGATGTGGGAGTGGTGTTCTGGACTGGTTGTGTTGTGTGTTGCAGGTCCTGTGGTCACGAAGCATGGTATAGAACATAACCTGCCAGTGCGATGTGCATATCTGACCCTGATGTTGGTGGCTGCAAATGCATATATATGCTATCCCCCACCTGACAGGTAGTACTAGATGTACATACCTCTGTAGAAATAAAGATGTCAGCACACTATAAATACTGCAGGTGCAGACCAGATGCCCAGTAATTCGGTTAGCGTGCTCTGCTAATGCGTCTCTCTCAAGTGTCATAATATAGGTAGGTAGGAGTTCGAACCATGCAAATGCTCAGTGTGTGTGTGTGTGTGTGTGTGTGTGTGTGTGTGTGTGTGTGGGTGTGGGTGAGCGGGGTTGATGTGTGTGCAAGTCTGTGTGAGGGAGATGTCCTTTTTGGTAACTGTGAAAGCACTCTACAGTATGCACATTCCCCTATCTAAGCACAGATGATGTCAGCACCCTATAAGTACAGCAGGAGAAGGGAACCTTCCCAGGAATGCGAATAGCGTGCTCTGCTAATGCGTCTGTCACAAGTGTCATAACATAGTTAGGTAGGGGTTTGAATCCTGCAACTGCCCAGTGGGTGTGGTGGGGGTTAATGTGTGTGCAAGCCTGTGTGAGGGAGATGTCCCTTTTGGCAACTGTGAAAGCACTCTACAGGATGCACATTCCCCTATCTAAGCACGGATGATGTCAGCACCCTATAAGTACAGCAGGAGAAGGGAAACCTCACAGTAATTCGAATAGCGCACTCTGCTAATGCGTCTCTCTCAAGTGTCATAACATAGTTAGATAGGAGTTTGAAACCTGCAAATAGCAAGTGTGTGTGTTTGGATGTGGGGAGTTTGTGTGTGTGCAATTCTGTATGAAAGACATGTGCTTTTTTGCAATTAGGAGATCACACTACATGATGCACATTACCCTTTCCAAACACTGATGATGTCAGCACCCTATACATACAGCTGGAGAAGAGACACCTCCCAGTAATCCGAATAGCGCACTCTGCTAAAGCATCTCTCTCAAGTGTCATAACATAGTTAGGTAGGAGTTTAAAACCTGCAAATGGCAAGTGTGTGTGTGTTTGGATGTGAGGAGTTTGTGTGTGTGCAATTCTGTATGAAAAACATGTGCTTTTTGGCAATCAGGAGATCACACTACATGATGCACATTACCCTTTCCAAACACTGATGATGTCAGCACCCTATAAGTACAGCCGGAGAAGATGAACCGCCTAGTAATCCGAATAGTGCGCTTCGCTAATGTGTCTCTCTCATGTGTCGTGACATAGTTAAGTAGGGGTATGAATCCTGCAAGTGTGTGTGTGTGTGTGTGTGTGTGTGTGTGGGTAGTAGGGTGTGTGTAATTGCAAGTGTGAGAGAACAGATCCTTTTGGCAAATACTACAATACACCAGATGCTGCATATTCCCCCAGTAAACACAGGGGATGTCACCACACTATCAGCACAGCCAAACAGGGCTAATTGGCCAGTAATGCCAATAGTGCGCTCTGCTACTGGGTCTATTACCACTGTCAGAGTACAGATAGGTATGTTTTGGAAACCCACAACTGCCACGTGTGGTTGTGTCACACATTATGACCTTGTGTGGGTCTTTGTGCATAACAATGCATGCCATTGCCTAAACCAGCAATGGCAATGCACACATGATGTATGTGTGACACATACACATAAATACCTGTGACCTGCAGTAGTTACCATGTCTGACACGTGCCTCGAGTGGATAAATGGTATTCGCAATGCATAACAATATGACTGTGTCTTACTGTGCAGTGGCCGCACGCGGTATGTGTCTATACAGTGTGGGTTGTATATGGTAAAATACCTACATCAGGGGATACACATCTGGTCTGGGCCATATAGTCTACATGTAGTCGATGAACAGGTGCTGCATGTTCCCACCTGTTGTGGGAGTGGTAACATGTTATTCCACTGCAATCCAGTGACCACATGCTGGGAACCTTTCAGCTAGTGTGTTGTAGCTACAGTAATGCTCACGCACAATGTTTGGCTGGATGCAGTCCAGACATATAAAGACATTTCTTGAGACTGTCATATTGCCAGTGTTGTTATGGAGGATAGGTGGGTTTCCTGTGTATGGGAGGGTTGTGTGTGCCAGGCTATGAACCAGAAGGCAGTCCAACACACTGTTAGCTGCACATGAATAGGCCCTGATGCTTTGTGCTGTGCCAACAACCTGGAGGTGTGTGTATCTGTGATGCCTTGGGATACCACCCCCTGTCCATGTGTGTTACATGTGTAGGGGACGACAGGCATGGTATGAGGTATAACCTGGCAGTGACGGGTTGCACTTGTGAGCCGTGAATCAGGACTCTGGTACTGCACAGACATTGCAGTTCACCATGCTGAGGACAGTGTCCAGTGCATGCATCTTGCGGTGTACACTGCTGGTGTTGTGTAGCATCACTGTTAGTGTCCTATCCTGTGTGATACCCACGGAGGTGGCTATGTAATTCATGTCCTGCAGCAAAAGGCACTATGTGTGTATCAAGGGTCTTCGTCAATATACAATGGCCCATGGGTGTCACGTGCAAGCTGCCCCTCGCAAATCATTGTGGCTTCCCTAGCATGTAAGCACACGTTGACAGCCAGTGGATACCCTATGAATGACATTGGAGATTGAGCAGAATGTAGACATAGAACACCATTCCTACATATAGTGGTAGCATACCTGGTGAGGGTATGATGGCAACCAAGATCAGGCTCATACTGGCCCATGCCACATGCTGAGAGATCCCTTCTATGTTCCCTATCATGTAGTCCAGGGAGGTATGTCTCAGGTCATCCATAGTGGCATGGTCAATGACTGAGTCATATGTGTCCATGCCTCTGACTGACCTGTATGCATGTGTTTTGTGGTGGACCATAGTGCCCCACAGGCATATCACTGTGACCTTCACCATGTACAGCTTGTTGAACGGGACCCCACTGCAGCGGCCAAGAGAAGTACCTGACACATCTGTAGCAGGTGTGTTGTGTAGCCCTACAGACTGTGAGTGTGTGGCACATGTGATGTGTGTGCCATGTGTGGCATGTGCTCTGTTCCGACATAACATATGCCTGTGTGCCAGCTGCGGAGGTGTGTGATGCTCAGGCAGGATGCTATTCTGAGTCTCCAAGTATGCACCAGTGTGTTCAGATTGCTGTCAGTGCGGGTCTATGTCAGACTGGTATTGTAGTCACTGTAGTATGTCATGCCACCTGACAGGGTATGGCATTACTGGGTTCAGAGTGCTCAGTCCCAAGATTGGCTATGTGGTGGCATCCCACACATGTGTTGTACGTTCCTGGCCAGGGGTGAGGGTTGACTGCATACATGTGGCAGCTGTGACATTGCCACATGACTCACATAAACCACAACTGGACCATAGAGGTGATTCACATGTTACCTTTGCACATGCTACCATAGTAGTGTGATTGCCATGGTGATTACCAACACATAGGGCCAATGGGGAACAACATACTGAAGGTGTGTATGTGTGGGTGTACTGCTACTGATTTCATAGCACTGGCATATATGACTGCACACGTGGGTAAATGCCAGGTAAGACGTGTGCAATGTGTCACAGGCAACGTACATGCGAACAGGACAGACAGTGACGTTCTGTCGTGTAAACTTGACATACGTATAGTACGCTATGCAGATGTCACTAGGAGTCCACAGAAGCACTGTAACTGCATTGCAGGTGGAAGCAGTGTTCCAGGGAACCCCAAGCGAACATGCATGCAAACAAAGCTACAGTAAGCAGGGCTGGAAGTAGTCCATTGTACAACAAAGAAGGGGTAAAACTAACAGTAGGTAACAGTGCAAATATGTAGGCACTATCAACATGTACCCAGGAATGCACAGCTCAGATGTCCATGGTAGAACTGATATTATGTCATAGTTAATTGTGATTTAGATTACATTGGTACTGCACACATATCAACATGTGCAAACATCCACATTGCATAGTCGTTGTGGGCAACTTGCCACCATTACTGTACATGTCCATCATTGCGTATCACTACTTGCATTAGCTTCCCCCATGTGCTACCCATGTATGTGGCTATCTGTTGACATCCTTACCACCGGTATGCAATAATGTACAGCTGTTACACTTTGGTACGTACTATGGGTGCAGATAACAATTCAGGACAGCCATACGGTTACTGCATCAGGCATGCTGGGATATACACACAGTCATATCAGCACACTGTACTGTTACCAACATGATACTACTAATACACTTCTATGTAGTCACCCTGTGCATCAGCAATGTGTTTACCTGTTCCTGCACTGATGTTGGAGATTGCAGTAGGTGGCACAGTTTTATCATATGCACAGGGTGTGAATTAGGTATGCCTGAGTCTGCCACTGATACCACCAATTGACATGTGTGTGTATGTGTGTTGGTGAGGGACAGCAGTACAGGGTGGGGCACTGTTGGTGCAGTGTGCGCATGTATGTGGTAGCACTAGGTGTTAACATTTCGCATTGGTGTGTGCACGCACACAGTTCCACCTCATGGCTGCCATATACAGGAGTTTGTGGACAGCCACAGACTGCACCTGGCAGGTCATACAGATCAGTGTCTGTGGGCACGGACATGGTACCTGTGCCTGGCAGGGGTGCTACGGACTGTATCTGGTACTAAGCTAGACTGGGTACTGTCATCAGAAGCGGGAGTGTGTTGACTGGACACAGGTCCCTGTTGGGACTGTCCAGAGCCAGGTGCACGTGGCCTCCTGGGGCGTTCCGATGACAGCACAGACCCAGCATTGCTGGGGCTGCTGCTGGCACTATGGGGGCGTCCGCAGGCCTGTTGTCATCCGCGCCGACTGCCAGCTGCTGCTGTTGCTGGCATACGGCCACGTCGACGCCACAACTGCCCACCATTGACCTGGCTCATGGACATGTGGTTGTGGAACTGCTGTAATATGTCCCCACAATGTCTGTCTATGACATTGGTGAAATTACGGATAGCATCCGCGATGTCACGCATACTGTCAGTCATGCCTATGTGACATGCTCTCAGCTCCCTCAGACCCTGTCTGGTGTACCTTTCCATACGCGACTGTGCCTGCATGACAGCCCGAAATATAGCTGAGGTTGACAGACCTCTTTGGACATGTCTGCCAGAGGCAGTACGCCCACGGATGCTCCCACGAGAACCCATGGACAACTGTCTGTGTGGTACCATCGCAGGACCCTGCCCATGGCTGCTGTGTGGGGAAGCATGTGCCACAGATACCACATTACCCTGGTCAATGCCCACTGTATCCTGTACATCACCTAGGGACAATGGTGACATAGGATGTACTGGCAGGATGACTGTGAGCAATGATGGGGTTGACAGCTGTGTACTGTCAACTGGCTGACCAATGACAGACCCTGACACACCTTCCTGTGCCATTACACAGATATCATCATTATCAGTACCTGTGGCACCAGATTCAGGTTCCCTGCTGCAGGACACCAGAGCAGCACCAGAACCTGTGGGAGGAAGACAGGAAACACAGTTTACAGTGTCCACACAATGTTACCAGTGATGCACTTATGCACACATGCACACATGCACACGTGGACACATGCACACATGCACACATGGACACAGGCACACATGCACACATGCACACATGCACACATGCACACGTGCACACATGCACACTTGCACGCATGCACACGTGGACACAGGCACACATGCACACATGCACACATGCACATGTGGATACGTGCACACATGCACACATGCACACATGCACACATGCACACAGGCACACATGCACACATGCACACATGAACACGTGGACACAGGCACACATGCACACATGCACACATGCACACGTGGACACAGGCACACATGCACACATACACACATGCACACCCCGCAGTATACACACAGAGCACTACTGAGTTACACTAGTATTACTAGCACTATGAGGACTATTATAGGTATTGTTAAAACACACTCACCAGCATGGATGGCCTGCCTTGCTGTAACACCGGAGGGACCTGCAGAAATGAGGAGATTAATGTCAGTGGGCACAACTGTGCCATTGATACTGCATATGATACAGTTCAGTAGTACACCAGTTGCCTTTCACACGTCAGCTGCTGATATTGCCAATATCACACCTGCACAATTACATACTATGTTGACAGCTACATACCACGGACACACCTTACACATGCATAAACTAACAGGGTACAGAACAGTCAAGTGTACATATGGCATATTACCTGCACGCTCCATGTCGTGCTGCTGTGTGGATCCAGCCTCCATCATGATGCAGGTGTATTACTGTTGCTTTCCGGGGCTGGAGCCACAACACTTAGGAGTAGCCCCTCCAGTCTGGTGAGGGGGTGATGTGTGGCCACCCCACCTCCTGTGGCAACCTGTTGCCTGTGGATATCTGACACACGCTGATGGACATTTCTGATTAAATCACTGCAGTGATGTCGTACCTGCTCATATGTCCTATTATGTGTGCCAATGTCATTTACCCTACGGACAAGGTCTTGCTACAGTGCAGCCCTCTCCTGCTGATTATGGCTGGTGCGGGAAAACAGTATGTCATAATCTCGCACCAGGCTCTGGTGTATCTCCTCATCTTCTGCTGCAGAGTAGGCGGGATTACGCTGACGCGCTATGTCCCTGGAAGAGAACACAAACAGGATATCAGCAGACTATGTCAGCAATATATGGCACACATACTATACATGATACTCAACTCTAGTGATATACTACTACTCCCATATGTAGCATGTGTGTGTCTCTTGGTGGATACACAAGTACATGGCCAGATATCAGTGCTCAGCCAACACCTGTGCAACAATACCTGTCACATTCCATACAACATAGTAGCATGCCCCATCGGTCAGCACACTGAGACGGGTCCAATGCACAACCTCAATCTGGGGGTTCATACCAAGGTACTGTATGTGGAACGCCATCCACTAGTGTGATCTGGACACAAGTTACTCGGCCTGGATATACATATCCCACCACCACCACCACCAGCACAGTAGACTACTTTGATATGTATGTGATTAGACAGTTATTCACTTGTTAGGACTGAGATGATATCCATGCAGCCCACTGGGCCAGTGGAAGCCGCAACCCACACTGCTGACCCCTTTGCGAATGCTTCCCACGGACATCCCAACGATTGCATGGAACATGCACACACATTTCTAACCCAGACCCTATGCACAAAGGTTAGGCATCCTGTCCGGTGGACCCCAGCCAAAGGCAGATTGTATAACGATAGAAGGAGGCTACTGCAGGACAGAGCAGATTCACATTAAGGGAAGGCATCTGTGGTCAGCACTGGTAATAAGCTACGGTCTCTCATAACAACATCCACGGCCTACTCTGGGAGGGAAACGACCACGAACACTATAGATAACCACAAGGCCTTCTTACACATATGTACCAAACGCCTCAGATATGCTCTGAGTTAATACACACCTACTTAACATTCACCGAACACACAGATATTGGCAACATTCTTGCAGACAGGTTTGGTGCACGTATCCCCCCTCCTTCTCCCCCACACTTAGAAATACTTATCACAGCTGAATGTAACCTCCCTATCATCTCACATGTCCAGGTGAGGGCCGCCCTCAGCAAAGCAGAACACACAGCATCAATGTGACCTGATGGTATCCCTGGATGTGTGCTACATGAACTCCAAGAGGACATACAACCGCATATAAGACTGATATTTAACCTTGGCCGTACTACAGGATATGTACTTGAACACTGGCATACAGCAACAGTGGTCCCACTCCACTAAGGAGGCACCTCTACTGACCCTGGGAACTACCGCACCATAAGCTTAACCAGCCTGGTCTGCAAAGCTATGGAATGATTCAGTATGGGACGCATATACAGCGATATTGGGTACCTGCAAACACTTGTTCCCAGCCAGTTTGCCTTTGTGATGGGCTGATCCTGCCTTTTGAACCTGGTTGACCTTTCAAAACAGTCACTACAGCCATTGATGAGGGCAACACAATCTATACAGCCTACCTGGACTTGCCTAAGGCCTTCAACACAGTACTCCACTCAGGAATCATAGACAAGCTCATTAGCTTACATGTTACTACATATGTCACATGATGGGTTGCACACTGGTTGACATACAGAATCCATAATATCGATATTGCAGGAGCCATGTCAGACTCAATGCCAGTCACATGTGGTATCCCACAGGCCTCTGTCCTAGGACCCCTCTTGTTTGGCATTTATTTCTCAGATGTAAAAGCAAACATGTGCGGGTTGTGGATGACAAAGATCCCAGATGACTGCTAACTAAGTGCCATAGTCGTTACACCAGCTGACACACACATCCTACAGACAGGCCTCACTGCAACGGAAAACTGCTGCCAGGATCATGGCCTAACACTGAATGACATGTAATGTATAGTCATCCCCATTTGGTGGAACTACGTGCACACAACATATCACATGGACATACCTATAGATACAGACCTATGACACATATGGAGGGTTCACAGTATGCAGACTATTAACCTGTTACTTTACATTACCTGTGTTTGTCGCAGCTGGTTGCATTACCGCTACTACTGCTTCCTGCTGCTGCTGGCACGGCTTGGTACTGTCACTGCTGACGGCTTCAACTCAATTTGTGTACCATGTGTTGTTGTTTGTGTTGTTTTTTTTTTCTCTCTCTCTCTCTCTCTCTGTCTCTCTCTCTCTCTGTCTGCCTCCAGACAGTGCAATGAACGTATTGCATGTGTGGAGTGTGAGTACAGGATGCTTTTGTAGGTATCTGCATAAGTCCACGTGATGGCCTCTGCACCAATTGTAAGCCAGCATTTGCAAATTGCATGCAGCCAGTTGTGTACTGATTGCAGTTCTCACTGTGATTTCAGGACAGTGCTATAAAAGGGTATGTGAGATAGGCATTGCCCTTATAGGATTGTAAGGGCGGGGACCATGCTGGTTTGCTGTGGACACTGTTCTGTGAGTGTAAAGGTTAGTATCTCTCTCATGATTCAGGCTGTGTTGTAGATTCACATTTCTCCATTCCTCTCTCCTGTTTCCTGTAGTAAGTGTGTATGCACAGTGACACCTACAACTATATATATATATATATATATATATATATATATATATATATATATATATAAACAAGAAGCCAAACAGTCCCGGAATGTATCAGGAAGCCAAATAACCCAAAGGAGCGTGAGCTGTTGAATCACGATACTGCAAATGCAGAAATACTCCCAAAAATAAACCAGCTTGCAATTAGCAATCAAGAATAAATCCAACCCTTCGGTTCGGAAAAGTCTTTTTATTATCGTGAGCGCTTTCACGGCCAAAATACTGGCCGCTTCTTCAGACGAACAAACAAACAAGAAGCGCTTACGGCGCATCAAATTTAAAATCGCTAAGCAACATCACATGATGTAAACTTCACCATGTGACATAAAACCAGTTGTATGTACCACACTAACTACTTATATTAACTTACTAAAATACTAAAATACATCAACTCTGTCCAAATAACAAATTACTAAAATCATCAGCAATGGTGTAATGCATATTATCTATATCAAATGCACATACTGAAAATGCACTTATCAAAAACTACAACGACCAGTAACAGTCTAAAATATTAACTACAAAACTAAAAACAGTTGTATACCAATACAAGTTAATATATAATACAGGTCATAATATGACCTAACATAGCAAGTCCTATTGTATGTGCTATGTAACTAAATAATTAAGAATTACTGAAAACATAAATTAATACCTGGCAATGCATGTATACGATCCAATGTCCTGATGGATGTGTGCATACCCACGGACCAATAATGCTTACAAACATCTACCATGATAGACAAATCTCTTATAGAATAGGATGTGCTCACTATGTACAATACACCTTTCTTCGAAGGTCGCCATGACAAGATTGGCATAGCTGTTGGCACAGCTAGTGCCCATGGCGACCCGTTTCACTTGCTTATAACATTCCTTTCCATACAGGAAGATGTTATTTTCTAGGACCGTTTCCATTAATAGCAACAAGAACTCTATCTTCTCACTAGTAAAACTTGTGTTTTGTTCTAGATACACCTGTAAAAATTGTAATCCCTCCTCATTGGGAATACAAGTAAACAGTGAGGTCACATCCATGGATACAAACAGTAAAGACTCAATTCTACCAGAATCAAGTAAGGATACTTTATTGTAGAGTTCCCTAAGCAAGTGCTCCGTGTTTAACAAGATGCAACTGGATGATTTGATGACCTGTCTAAATTCTTGATCTAAAACCATAGAAATGGGCTCTGTAAGCCAACCAGAGCCTGATACTATGGGTCTAAACTCTGGCTCATACCTATTTTTATAAATTTTAGGTAGACCAGATATAACTGGAACAATAGGATAATCCACCTGCATAAATCTAAACATGTCATGTGTCAAATGACCTGCCTTTTTGCAATCTAAAAGCATTCTATCAATACTTTCTTTCATGCAATACACAATATCCACAGTAGTCTTTTCATATGCCTCCGCATTAAGCATGTCCGTCATTTTAGTTGTATAGTAAAGACTGTCTAATACCACTACGGGGCCGCCCTTGTCGGCAGGCCGTATCACAATGTTCGTGCTCTAGCCAAGCATACTTTGAGTAAAGGAGATACACATAGATTTCTGTTTCAGGTACTTCAAGTTATACAACTCAGTGATAGAATAGGCGACATAGTGAATCGTACAGAGGAAGCAGAATTAAAATGGATTTGCAGGTTAGCTGCACATAGGGACAAAGGGCTCAATGAGGTGTTATCCATTAAACCCCATTTGAAAGGGAGGTCGCTTAGATAGCACAGAGATCATATTTCAGCATGAATGTCAATGTATATAATTATGTATAGAGAGCATTTTTACCTTAACGGTCGTATTACAGTTTCTAATATGCCTCATGTCATGAGTTGAAACTTCAGTGTTTCTATGCAAAAATTACCAATTATTTTTAGTTTTGATAATATTTATGACAATGGTTTTTTGCCATGCATGAATTTATTACTTTTCAATATGTTTTTGTGCATATATTCCAAAATGTTTATATCATAATCAGTCTATATTTAGTTTTATACACTTAGATTCACTTTGTCTATCATGGTAGATGTTTGTAAGCATTATTGGTCCGTGGGTATGCACACATCCATCAGGACATTTGGATCGTATACATGCATTGCCAGGTATTAATTTATGTTTTCAGTAATTCTTAATTATTTAGTTACATAGCACATACAATAGGACTTGCTATGTTAGGTCATATTATGACCTGTATTATATATTAACTTGTATTGGTATACAACTGTTTTTAGTTTTGTAGTTAATATTTTAGACTGTTACTGGTCGTTGTAGTTTTTGATAAGTGCATTTTCAGTATGTGCATTTGATATAGATAATATGCATTACACCATTGCTGATGATTTTAGTAATTTGTTATTTGGACAGAGTTGATGTATTTTAGTATTTTAGTAAGTTAATATAAGTAGTTAGTGTGGTACATACAACTGGTTTTATGTCACATGGTGACGTTTACATCATGTGATGTTGCTTAGCGATTTTAAATTTGATGCGCCGTAAGCGCTTCTTGTTTGTTTGTTCGTCTGAAGAAGCGGCCATTATTTTGGCCGTGAAAGCGCTCACGATAATAAAAAGACTTTTCCGAACCGAAGGGTTGGATTTATTCTTGATTGCTAATTGCAAGCTGGTTTATTTTTGGGAGTATTTCTGCATTTGCAGTATCGTGATTCAACAGCTCACGCTCCTTTGGGTTATTTGGCTTCCTGATATATATATATATATATATATATATATATATATATATATATATATATATATATATATATATATATATATGTGTGTGTGTGTGTAAATATACATACATTTATATATATACATTAACTGACATTATTACCTACTAGCTACCAACTAGCATGGCTGTTTCTGTTCACACACTACTATTATGGAAATCCACTAGTTCTGACAGTAAGTATGAATGACATGCTTTGTGTACTACACATCCTATATTCCCTTTACATTCATTCCTACTATTACATGATATATTTATTTTAGCACAATGTTCTTGTATAAGAGTCATGGCTTAGTGGTAGGTCATGCAGACTACTGTTGCTAAGGTCCTGGGTTTGGGACTGAGAGTGGGATTTTATTTTGCTTTTGAACTGACTACAGGACCTGTCAATCAGAGTGACTAAGGCACTTTTAAGCAGTTGTAACCGGGTTAGCTCTGGTTTGCGCGGAGCTCCCGCATGCGCACTGGCGTTCAGCTCTGCGCACACCCGATTACAACCGCTTAACAGTGCTTACTCTGGCGCACACCTGCGCTATTTTCTTTGAGAGAAAGGAAAATGGGGAGACAGGAAAGTGGTGAAAAAGGGGTCACAAAGAGGGTAAGACAGTAGGGAAACAAGCTTGGGTTTTGCAGGAGGGATGTAGATAAGGCCCATCGCTGCCCATTTCTTCATCAGCAACAGCTGTGCATATGTATGTAATTTGGTGTGACATTTGAAACCTTCCACCCCTGAGAGAGGTGTCAGGACAACAATAATACTTGTTGTACAGCCAATAGTAATTGATAGTTTCCATGTCCAGCAGACATGTGTGCGGAATGGGCAGCTATGTATGGGGCATAATTTTTTTGTGGTACAGAGGCCCTTTTTTTTTTTTCAGGTGAGAGTGGTATGTCAGGTGAAGGAAGTCAGTATAGCTGGAGAGGTAGGTTGGGTAGGTCAACAGACAAGACAAACAAGACGCATACAGGGGGGGTGTATGACACGTGTGTGGGGGGTTACACAATTGACAGGGACGGATGTTTGGATATCCAGAGCCCATGAGCCCACAGATGGCAACAGTGGAACTGATATCCCCACCCATGGGCAGTTGCCACTGTTCCTTCACTGCCCAGGATGGGGCTGTGCTGGGGGCTGTGTAGGCCGGGCAACAGGCATGCCCATAAGTTGTGCCACCTGTGCCTCAAGCTGGCGTAGGGGCCCAAGAACAGAGTCCCGGATCTCCCTACGCAGCACAGTCCGGACGCTACGGAGGATGAGTGGTGGTTCTCCTCCGGCCACACTTGCAGAGGGGGGACGGGCCCCATCCCCTGCAGTGCTTCCACCTGCAGGTGGCACAGGGCGACCGGAGGAGGGTCCAGACTGTGCACTAGTGCCAGGTGCACTCGCCAGCTGAGGTGGGAGAGGTGGGTCCGCTGGAACCCGCCTTCCCTGTCGTCCTATGTTTTGCATTATGTCATGACAGTTTGGGTTAGTAACATACAATACCATTCGCAATTAGTTGTAACAGCATGCATTAGTATTCCCATTAACCAAACACCCAGATATTCACACCATTGAACAGCGAGCATAACACATGCATAATTTGAACAGCAATACACAGTCCAACAACATGCAGGGTTGATTGATGGCAATAGGCCATCAGATTTAGATGTATGAACAGGGCAGATGCATCAATGTACATGCAAATATTTATGACCCAACAGGACAAATGTCCAGGGGTGTTAATTGTGATTGCACATACCATTTTCACGTGGAATGGGTTATATGTGGTTACAGGGTGGGGTGAAGAAAATAATATTAACACCTTGGAATACCAATGCATATGCTGTACATTTCTAATAGCTGCAGATATATACACACTACTGTTCTAACTACAATTTCCTATATGATAACTACTTCAATTTGGTGATAGGACTGTTATTGCTACATCAATATACATTTTATTGTTCTTCATACACGTTCATATCTGGCTTTGTTCAGCTACATCATCCTGCTACATTTGTTTTATATAGCTATAGACAACTGTGGATGTTTGGTATTTCAGACAATCATACTATCTGCATATTGCAGACTGAGAGCAACATATCCAGATTTTGGGATACACATTCCAGCTGCAGCAACACTTTGAACACATTTCGCAGTTTGGTTCTACTTGTCACATTCATTTCAGTCTGTACTGCCTGCGGTATACTTTATTCAGGGGTTGTTACTACTTTATTGGTGGATTCATAACTCTTTCTCACACTCTCTCACTTGTTTTCATTTTACTATTCAGGATGGTACTTACTTCTAGGCTTTATTGGCATGTTTTACCTGTAGTTATTACAATCCTTTCCAGCAGTCTCACTTCTGTCATGTTTCAGTATTTCAACAGGGATATATTTCACACATGTGATTTGCTCATCTTCTGCAGCTGTACTTTTCAGCCTGCTGCAGGTTGTGTACTATTATATTACAGGTGGGGCATCTTTATTTCAGACTTTATTTCAGACATTTTCATTTTTCTGTTTGGATTACAGACTGCAACACACTTTTGTAATCAAGCAATACTTGCAAACACTCTTACACTGTTACTTGCACATTTTATTACTTAGTGACTACACTGCACTCTTTTGCTAACTGTCATACTTTTATATTTCTTTACAGTTACTGGGAGTGGGTTACTGACCTGTCTGGTGGCTCAACCGCACCAGCCTATCGCCATAGGCTCTGCGGTTCACAGAACGGACACCTGCAGCTGTATTATAAATGAAGTAATATTAGGTTCATAGGTTCATAGGTTCATACTAGGCTATCTGCCCAAGGGCATTTATAAGCCTAGCCCATAGTTATGTGGCTTTCGCCACCCCTTTAGTTTGAATAAAAACTATGCCTATCATTTTGCTGTGCCTCTGTCAAGCAGTGACACTGAAGTAATCCCTGGGGTATATCTGCAATCTCCCATCCATTGGTCAAGATTCCTCTTGAACAAGGCCAGAGAGGTGCTCTGCCTCACATGTACCGGGATTTTGTTCCACAGCATAGGGAGTCTCTGGGTGATGAATCTGTCCCTCCAGCACGTTCTATTTATAACAGTGTCAAGGTTTAAGTCTCCCGCCCTTGTGGTTCTGAGGGATCTAGATTTTTTGAGGTGAAGCATATTCATCAAATCTGGGTTTGACATGGCCTTATATGTCAGGCACAGGTCACCTCTGAGCAAGCGGTATGAGACTGAATAGAGCTGGAGTTCTTTCAGTCGGGCAGCATAAGACATATTTTTGTGACCCTTTATCCTTTTGGTGAGGAACTTTTGGGGCCTTTCAAGCTGCAGCAGGTGTCTGGTCAGATACATTCCGAACGGGGCATTGTACTCAATCATAGGTCTAATGAGTGATGAGTACAGGGGACGATGACCTCCCTTGATCTAGATGTGAATCCCTTCATGATCAGGTGGGTGATATAGAAGGTTTTCCTAACTAATTTAGCAACATGAGTGTCAAACGAAAGGCTACTGTCAACCTGGGTCCCCAGATCTCTGATGACTTTTTCTGTGCTCAGTGGATTGCCACCTATATGGTAGCTAGGGGTAACCTTGTTTTTCCCGAAAGGGTATGACTATGCATTTTTTGGCGTTTAACTTCAGGCCATGGCTCTGGCACCAGTTATCTGTTTCTGTGAGGCCCTTCTGGAGGATATCTGTGTCAGATGTGTTTTCGACTATGGCGCCCAGTTTGCAGTCATCTGCAAACTTTGTCAGCCATAACCCTCCTGTGTTTGCTTGTACTTCAGAAAAGTAGATGCCGAACAAGAGTGGACCCAGGACTGAGCCCTGTGGGACACCACTTGTGACAGGCTTTGAGTCTGACATGGCTCCAGCAACTCTGACCCTGTGGGTTCTGTCACTTAGCCAGTTTGCAACCCATCTTGTGATGTATGGGTTTACATTCAAGCTGATGAGTTTTTCGATGATACCTGAGTGGGGTATTGTGTCAAGGCCTTTGCCAGGTCGAGGTAGGCTGTATGGACTGCCTTTCCTCATCAATGGCCTTGGTGACTGTCTTGAAAAGTCAACCAAGTTTAAGAGGCAGGATCTGCCTTTGACAAAGCCAAACTGAGTTGGATCCAAAGTCTGCAAGTTCCCTATGTCTTTATTTATGAGTTCCATTATGATCCTCTCCATGGCTTTGCAGATAAGGCTTGTCAAGCTAATGGGGCGGTAATTTCCAGGGTCTGTGGAGGCACCACCCTTATGAAGTGGGACCACAGTCGCCGGCGCCACTCCTTGGCACGTATCCTGAGGTGAGGCTAAGATTAAACAGCTGTCCTAACTGTGGGTTTAATTCCTCGTTGAGTTCATGAAGCACACAGCCGGGGACACCATCCGTCCCATGGATGCTGTGTTTTTGCCTTAGTGAGGGCAGTTCTCACCTGGGCATTGGAGATGTTTGGGGGCTACAATCCTCTGGAATAGATATCTCTCCTTTGGGGAGGGGAGAAGTTTGCACTGAACCTGTCAGCCAGTATGTTGGCAATGTGTGTAGGTTCAGTAATTTTCACATCATTTTGAACTAATTCTGAGCATATCTGGGAGTTTCCTCCTAGGTTTCTAACATAGCTAAAGAAGGCCTTATGATTCTCTTTAGAGTCCTTGGCGATTTTTCTCTCAAAATTTGCCTTGGATGATTTTATGAGAGCTCTTAGTTT
Organism: Protopterus annectens; assembly: GCF_019279795.1. Classification (NCBI taxonomy): domain Eukaryota; kingdom Metazoa; phylum Chordata; order Ceratodontiformes; family Protopteridae; genus Protopterus; species Protopterus annectens. The sequence goes on from NC_056729.1 coordinate 895,575,036, forward strand.
TTACTTATAATGATCAAAGGTGTCTTACCTTTCAAGGATTTTGCTCTATCTTGTAGTAGCTTCCTCCTTTTGTTGTAGAGCTTGTTTATGGCTGGGGTCCACCAGACTGGACGTTTGCCTTTGGTACAGAGAGTCTTAGTTTTGTTTGGGATTGCCTGATCCATGCAGTCCTGTAGGTGCTGGTAGAAGGCATTTGTAAGTGATTCAGCGGTTTGAGTAATGTTTACCACTGGCTCAGGGGCCTTAAAGGAGACCACACTAGTTTTAGAAGTGTGAAATTGGCTTTGAGAAGTTTTTCACTGTGGTCTTTTTGTTTCAGGTGGGGCGGATGAGGACCTCCAGCGAGATTAGTTTATGATCTGATCTCACCAGTGAGGGGTATACTTCGGTGTTGAACATTTTGATCCCATGTTCGTGATGATGAGATCAAGTATGTTTTCTCCTCTTGTGGGATGGTGACTAGTTGTTCCATGGTATTTGAGTTTATGAACTCCAGGAATCTTTGGGTTAGAGTGTTCGGGCTTGAGTAGTGTTCCCAGTCTATATTAGGGTAGTTGAAGTCACCTAGTATGATGGTGTTTGGAGAGACATTTATCCTCCAATGTTTTCAGGAAGGCCATGTGAGGTTCCTGAGTTTGAGAGGGTGGCCTGTAACATGCTACAAATTGCAGAGCAGTCTTGCCTATGGTTAATTGCACCTGGATGGTCTCCGATGCATCGTGCGTTGCCACCAACCTTGAGGTGTGGGTGTCCTTTATGAATATGGACACCCTTCCTTTCTTGGTGTTGTCCGGATTTTGGGGCCGGAACCCATGATATGAGGTGAAACCTGTTAGTGCTGGGGTGCTCTCAGGAGCCTTGAACCAGGTTTCTGTCACAGCACAGACATCGATGTTCTCCATATTGAGAAGGGCCTCGAGTGCGTGCATCTTGAGATTGAGACTTCTGGCATTGAGCAGCATTACCCTTAGTTTTTTCCTTTTGGTGTTCTAGGGTGGTAGGTTTAGAATTTGAGCCTTGCCTAAAAAGGCACTATGGGGTGGCAAGAGCCTTTGCCAATATCCGAAGCCCAGGGTGACAGGTGCAAGCCGTCCCTTGCGAAGCAGCGTGGCTTGTCCAGCATGTCATCCCAGGCAGACAGACATTGGATCCCCTTTGAATGACACCAGAATTTAAGCCAATTATTAAAACTGATCATCTTATCACTGTATTGTGGCATCATTCTAGGTGAAGGTAGGATACTGCTCAAGGTCAGGGTCATACCTGCCTGGGCTACATAATCAGAGAGCTCCTCGATGTCCCTTTTCATGTAGTCCAAGGAGGTACGTCTCAGGTCGTTGACACCAGCGTGGACAATGACTGAGTCGTACTTGTACCTGCTGTTGAGAGACCTGAGTGCTTGCATTATGTGGTGGATTCTAGCGCCCGACAGGCAGCTTACTGTGACCTTCTCTTTACTCAGTCTGGTGAGCGGGACGTCAGTGTGTCTGACTATGGAATCACCAATGACAAGTGTGTCTGGCATTTTGTTTGGCCTTATGGGCTGTGACTGTTTGACACTCTGACTGTGTGGTCTATGTGTTGCATGTGTTGGGTCGTGAGGTGGTAGTTGTTTGGGTGTCTGCTTTGGTGGCCTCTGCTGTTTTGGTAAATTTTTGATCAGATCCTCCGAGTATCTCTTTGTGTGAGTATGTGTATGATTTGAAGTTGTGATGGTACCATGTGTGACTGGGTATGTATTGTGTGTGGTTACCTTCTCCTCCTGTCTGGTCTTGCCAGTCCTATGTTGAGAGAGCTCAGTCTCCAGTTTGGCCATATAGTTGCATCTCTCGCATGTATTTGTGTTTTGTGGGAGAAGGAGAGGATTGTCTGTGTACATGAGGCAGTTGTAACATTGCCTCAATATTCCCAGGTTCACCAGTTGAGCTGGAGAGGACACTAGCAACTGATCCCTCGACATACTAGAAGTAATAGATAAAGAGACTTTCAAAGGACTCCGGCGGAAGTGGGTTTTAGGCTGGTGGGGTACTATCTATAATAAGAGTGCTTTATCAAGGTGCAAGTACTGTAGGAGTAAGTGCTAGGCTTTACAGATAGAGAATAGTCTACTTGGGAATCAAGTAGAGATGAACTTTTCAGTTATAGGATATGCTGGTTAGATCAGCAGTACAGCTCGAGGAAGGTAGTTCTAAGGGAAAATTGGAAGAGTGGAATTTAGATGGCCCAAATAGTTTAACCTTGTTTACCGCCGCTGCTCTTGTGTGCAACAGTGGTAACTCACTAAATCGAGCTTACGCGCGTTTAGCGTGTTTTATAGCAGGGGGCTGAAGGGAGCTAGGAATTGGCCCAAAACGACCAATGGACTACTAGTTTCTGGCTGAAACTTAACCAAATCAGACAAAAAGGCTGTTCAGTGCTTCCCACTCCCACTGGTAAGCAAAGAAACTTCCCTCCTTCCTAATAAGGCAATGGATCAGTAACAGGAACTAAAAACAAAGCCCAGGGATCAGCAACTCTGAAACTGGACTACTCTAGTTCAGTAAGGCGGGAAAACAAGAGATTTTTTTGTTTTATTACAGAGACAAGGAAAAAACAGACAGTAAATGCTATAAATGCTGTAAATCGGCTAGCACACTTTAGTGTGTAGCCTACAGAAACAATTTGCAACAATTAGTAACTTAAAGTGCAATAAACAGTGTAAAATGCAGAAATCACTTAAAGTAGCAGTAAAACAGGCGAAATGCAGTCGCTAGCTTAAATAACAGTGCGAAAGCCACAAAAATACTTATATCTGGTAGAAAGTCACTCTTTTAGCTCTCTGCTGCTTGGATCACTCTGCAGGCCACCACGAGGATCTGTGCTGAGTTGGTACAAGCTGGAAAATGCGTGTTTAGCGTGTTTTATAGCAGGGGGCTGAAAGGACCTAGGAATTGGCCCAAAACGACCAATGGACTACTAGTTTCTGGCTGAAACTTCACCAAATCGGACAGAAAGGCTGCTCAGTGCTTCCCACTCCCACTGGTAAGCAAAGAAACTTCCCTCCTCCCTAATAAGGCAATGGATCAGTAACAGGAACTAAAAACAAAGCCCAGGGATCAGCAACTCTGAAACTGGACTACTCTAGTTCAGTAAGGCGGGAAAACAAGAGATTTTTTTTTGGAATATTGGAATACACATCTCCATAATATCAGCTAGTTTAATTTCTTACATACATAATTAAATGTAACTTACTCAGTAGTGGGGCGTTGGGCATTTGCCGGACCTCCTGGATCCAAAGGTTCAATTGGTCCTGCTTATGTCTCTTCAGGTCCGCATGGTGGTGACGGACCTGCTCACCTGCCCTTGGAATCCCTGTGGTACTGGTGAGATCATGAGCCAACCGGTCCCACACCTCAGCCCTATATGCTCCCCACAGGACCTGGCCCTGCATGAGTTGGGCCTCATGATTGTGGACTAGGAGCCAGACCATGTATCTGGACTCCTCAATGCCCCACCTCTGTGCTCAAAAGCAACTACCCTCACCTACTCCTGACATTCTGGCTGCAAGTTAGTTCTACAATCGTTTATGCTGTGTATTCCCGCCTATGGGGCTTATATATGCTGTTTTCCCCGCACATATCTGTGATTGGCCATTTTGGAATTGTATCAACTTCACAAAACCTGCTTTGTCATGCTCCACTTTGTATTTATTCCTATGTATTTGCTATTACTGCAGTTGTAGGTACTGCTGTCATGCCTTAGTGGTTCAGTACCTTTACTATGGTGCATAGTATCCTGGGTTCGAACCTGGCCACTGCTTTTTATGACTGTCTAGACAGGCTAGGGGGTGTGTCTGTGTAAAGGTAGTTTTGATACAGCTTGCTCAACGTTGCCCGTCGGTTAGCTTGTTTGCGCGGTGCGCAGCTCCACGCAAATGGGGTACGCTGGTTTACGCTTCATTTGGCTGTTAGCACACATAGTACGCTCAGCTCAGCTAGGAGCACACAGTTTCAGTGTGTTAAACCACTACTCACCTACGGGCACTCATTTTACACCTGTTAAACCACTGCTCACCTACGGGCAGATGCACTCACCTTGTTAAACTGTAGCTCAGGTATAGGCACATCTCGCATTTTTTATTGTTTTGTTATCTCACATTTCTTCAAAATAAATGGACTATTTCATTACATTTTACATAAAATATAATTTTATATGTGTACATATTTGTCAGGGGCTTGTTTCATGCTTATTTTACTAAAAATAAAAATTGATGTTGTTGGGGCTCGAACCATGACTGCCTGCTCTTCAGCCAACGTTTCTATCGCTACACTATTGCTTCTTGGTTTACTTTGCATATTTAGTTCTTATATGCTTTTCCACTGACTGCTAACTGTGGCTAAGCTACGGGCACGCCCGCGCAAATGAGCGCACTCACAGGCAAACATTTTTACGATTTAAAAAAATATATAACATGTTCATTTATATATTTTATGTTCATAGTCTCTGGGGGAATGTGTTGTGTTGTGTTTATTCACATTTCCATGGCCTCTGTCATGGGTGTTTACTTTGGGCACTTTTACTCTTCTGAGGGCGTGTCCGCTTGCAGGGCTCGGCCTACGGACACGCCCCCTACTGTCTTCCATGGACCGTGTTAGCCTTAGGTGTGATTCAGCATGCTCTCATGCATATGCATGACATGCTGATGTCACACCGTTTAACTGCAGCCTCCATGTAAGCCATGTATCTCTTACACGTAGGCTTCGTGAATCCTGCCCTATGTCTTTACTTTACTTTCAAATTTCTTTTCTTCCAAACTTTTTGTTTTCTTTTCCTTTTCTTATCCCCATCCATCCACATACCTTTATATTTTTCAAAAAAAATTCTAATATTGTATTTTTTCAGACACTTTTTAACCCCCTTCCCCAAACAAAATGCATTGACCCTAAGAAAACAACTTATAATAAAATACATTACCCCTTTTTGACTGGATTCAACCTTGTTCCCCACAACAAAAAAAATAAATATAATAAAATAAAACAAAATAAAAGTAAATAAAATATAAAATATACTCAATAATTCAGATAGCATACATTATAGAAACATATGCACACCACTTAAGTTTGCTAGCTTTCCTAAAGTATAGCTGCTTAACATGTATACTATTTTACTTACAAACAACAAAATCACCCTCCACCAATCTGTCAACTTTCATCTTTTTAGAACTTCTCTCCATTGTTATATTATTATCTTCCCATTCTAAACGTAACCCGTAGAACATTAATTGCAGTTCTGACAAAAATAAATAAGTAAATAAATAAATACTGCCATTATTACCACAACTCCAAACCCCTTGATTTTTGACTTATTTAAATGTAATCTTACTATTCCTAAAAGTTCTGTTCTGTAAATTATGTCTTTCATCCAATTTTTTTATTTTTTTTTGGCCACTAAGATCATCTGCCCAGGATAGCATTAATGGTAACCTTATCCCTTCCTTATCTTCCCAGCTTCCATCCTCCAACATTGTCCTTTATGTTTGTATAACTGTATTCAGTACCATCACAAACAGTCCAAGGCTAACCCTTGCTTTACCACACTTCTCTGTTTTATCTTGTCTCCTAATCATCCATTCTGTATCACAGACACAAGAATTTTCATAAATTGTCCTCACAATCATTTTTAGTTTTCTCCTACCTTGTATTATTTTAAAATGTTTAAATTTCACCATGATCACTACTATTGAATGCCGTAGTCACATCACATACTGTTACTTTCCTACTCCTTACCTGTAGTCTATATACTCAATCACTTCTATAACTATCAATAGCATTTAATTAAATTTTTTACCTTTAACCCCATATACCCCTTTCATCTAATTCTTCTTTCATGACACCTATCATTCTCTTCTGAATAATCCTCATAAATAAAGTCAGCATTTACCATCATAATTGGTCTCTTGTTTTTTATTATCCTTCCTCCCTCCCTTCATCCCTTCCCCCTTTTTCCATATAAATTGTATACCCCTGTTAAAAAATATCTTCTTCTTTTATACCTTCATCTTTCTATATATTCAATATTTCTAGAAAAACATCCTTTTCATCATGTGGCATTCCTTTATAAAAATATAACTTAATCCATGTGGACCTGGTGCAGATTCATCTTTACATATGTTTATCACATTGTCTAACTCTTTCTTCAGACATATTTTTCCCATTTCTTCTACTACCTTCTTTTTCATCTTCTTCACTTTCCATACACAGCCCATCACATTTTTCTTATACATATTCTCATTATCATTTAACTATATCCATAATTTCCTCTTGTTTATATTTTGGCTTTTTTCATCCTTAAATACATTAATTTTTCTCTCATTACATCTCAATTGCTTACTGCAAAATGAGGAAACTTATGCTTTTATGAGATTGTTTTTGTTTGTAAGTAAAATAGTATACATATTAAGCAGATATATTTTAGGAAAGCTAGCACACTTAAGCAGTGTGTACATGTTTCTATAATGTATGCTATCTGAATTTCTCAAAATATCATTCTTTATTATCTCAGCAAGACAGAGGGACTCCAAAATGACCAGTTTCAATAAAAAACTTATATCGTCGACACCACAAGCACTTTTACAGACTAAGCTGTTTCTTCAGGTAATGTCTATCAAACTAAAAAACTCAGTTTAAATACCATATACTACTTCCCTTGATTAATCATGTAACATCAAGGCACTCAAATTATTTAAATAAACAATCTCAGAGAAGCACATGTATAGCACCTAAGTGCAGAAGTAATAATACATTCATAAAAATACATATGTAACAAATATATATATATATATATATATATATATATATATATATATATATATATTTTGGTGGTAGCAGGGAGACATTTACTCTGTGATCTAAGAAAGGGGCAGATGTTTAGAATATATATATATATATATATATATATATATATATATATATATATATATATGGATATATATGCATATAGAGTTGCAAATGAAGAAAACATTGTTTGAGGAGATTCAAATGATGTGATAGCAAATATGTTTATTATGCTGGTGGGAAACTTTAATTCTAATGTAAGAAAGGCTAAAGGGAAGATAGCACAATATGTAAACATGCTGAGTGAGGCTGTAAATAATAGGTTAAGAACAGGTAAAAGGAGACAATATACTTATAAGAGAAGGTTACTTAAACTATATTGATTATATTTTATTTACAGATGACATGAGAAAAATAAAAGATTGAATTGGAGAAGCAAAGTTTTGAGATCATAGGGCTATATGGGCAATAACATTAGTGAATGGAAATATAATAAAACAAGGAAAAGGGTTAAAAAGACTGACAAGGAAAAATTGCAAGACTGAAATATAAAAAAGAAAGAGAGCAACTCTGGGAAGATCATATGACAATGAAGCCATTTTATGGCTATATTTGAAAAAAATGGTGGAAAGTGTATAAAGCAAACTTAAAAAAATGCTTAAATTTAGACAGAAGACAATAGAAGAAGAAAACTATGATATATAACACAGGAAAAGAAATTTGTGAAAGAAAAGTCAAGAAAGTGGTAGGAAAGGTCTGGAAGAAGAAGAAGAAAACAAATTATATGAATATGAATATAATAAAGAATGATCAGAACAAACACAAATACCAACCATTTCTGGTAAAGAGGTCCCAGTAAAGAAAACCAAACAATTAATCCAGCAAGAAAGAGGGACTCCAAAATGACAGCAGTTCTACTTTCACATACCCTGACCAGGATAGAATATATAGGTTCAAACTTTTTGCCACTTGTAGCACCTCATATGTTGTTTTCTTGGCTCAATGTTTATTGTGTTCAAAATTTTACATAAGCAAGACAGATAGAATGCTTAGAGAGAGAGAGGATAAAGGAACACCTGTATTATATTAGCAAAGGGAATAAAACTAATGCCCTTGCAAAACATGTAATTGCCTGTGGTACTGAGCAACTTTTTAAGTTTTTGGTTAGGGGGGGTGTATGAGACAATAAGAGGAGGTGACATCAGGAATAGTACTGAGCAACTTGAGTCTAAGTGGATCATTAGACTGATGGGTGAAAGCGGGCATGGACTCAATGATGTGGTCCCTAAAAAACCTAACGTGAAATCTAGGAACTTAAGACACTGAATGTTTTTTGCCTTTGTATTATAGTATTTTTTATGTTTTTAATGTGTATATGTATATGTGTATATATATATATATATATATATATATATATATATATATATATATATATATATATATATATATATATATATACACACACATATATACATAGTTTAATGAAATAGCTGAACATGCATCACTCCCTGTAATCCACACCACTATTCTTTTCCATAATGTCTCAAATTCCACCCTTCTCCTTTTATCTGTACATCGTATGTCAAGTAAATATATTATCTCTGCATCTATTTTTTCACACCATTCAAACACCCTCATTCATAGTTATTATTTATTTTGATATTTCATGTTACATGCTGTTCATATTGAGTAATGCTGTACTAATATTAACCTTTTTTCTTTTTGTGTTTTTTTCAGTTCATCTTTTGTCCTCCTTTTTTGTCCATCCACCCTTCCCCAATATAATCTTGTGCCATTTTCCTATCTCAGGGCTCATATTTTCTGTGACATCCAGTTAATATCCCACCAGACTGCCATTAGTAATGCCATGTTCCCCACTTAAAACCCAGGTAAGTAATTTAGCAGCCTCAATCCTCACCACTGAGACCCGTGTGGGAGTGTCATGGAAAACACCAGAGCACAGAGCACATGAGTAAAATTTCAAAATTTCCCTTTAGAGCACAACAGGAATGCACTCTCTTTCCTGGGACTGGACTATATAGCTCTTTCCACCCCAAATGTAATCCCTTCAGTGTTCTAGTTTAAAACCTCTGACTCTTTCACACTCAAAATAAATTTAAATCACATACTCAAACACCTTATGGGAAGTCTAACACACATTTCCAACCGTGTCCCCTCCCCAGTACAAATGGTACACACAACCACCAGCTCTACATTCCCTTCAAAAGGTGATGCATTATTAAAAATGAAATATCAAAATAAATAATAACTATGACCAGAAGCAGCCAGGTATTTGTGGTGACCTGGGAGTATCAAACAGGTATAAATACTCTCTAATCTCTAAATAACAGACTGATTTTCCAGACACAATGTAAAGTAATGTAAAACATTTAAGCATAAGTAAAATGTTTATTAAAACATGTAAATCAATATTTTTTCATTAAATACCAGAATTCAATCACCAGAAATTTAAAATTAAATTATAGGATAGAAGTTCATAATTTTAGAAAAACTCTATCTAAATAACTAAACTTTCCTAATCTAACTAGAGAATACTGTCACTGATCTTATCAAAAACAAAACAGCAAGGCGAAGGCAGGCTTACAGATTTTGGTGAGTCATTTTTGGGGTCTCCACTGCACAGCACTGTAACTGACTGCAAATCGTAACTAACTGCCCTTCAACTGACTTCAGCAGTCTCTTTTATAGTCCAGGTTAACAGTCTCAACTGTCTTATTTTAAAAATAACAATCATCTATTTGAAAAAAATATTTTTCCTGTCAATCATCTGTTCAAACAATCACCTTTAGGTTGTCCCTAACAAATATGCAATTAGAAATGTATCAAAACGCTGACATATCCTTTAAACAGTTTGTATAAACAGGGAAGTACTCAACATTTTATAAACTTATTTACATTTTCACAATTAGACATGCTGGCATATAGTACGTCAGTCTGAGAATATACACAAATCTCCTACCAGACATGCTAACACAGTTTTCATTTTCTTCACATCTCCCACCTTTTCTTCTTCTGTTTATAATACCACAAGCCTGTTTTCCATCTGTATATGTATTTCTTTTTCATACTGTGGTGGTGGTGCTGTGGTAGTGTTGTCACCTCACAGTTAGACGTTACCTATTCGAATCTCAGTTAGAGTGTCTTCTGTGTGGCGACATGCGTGAATGGGCGTTCCTTCATTGAAGGTTGTGCGTTAGGCCTGGCAAGCCAGCACGTAAAACTCTACTTCCAATCATTAGCGGACCGGAGTTCCGCTGTGGCGATCCCTAACCGGAAAAAGCCGAAAGAAAAGACAAGATAATAGGCAGGATTCACGAAGGCTTGCACGGAGTCTAAGAGTAGTGTAAGACTCCATGCAGCCTTCGCGATCCAGGAACAGCCCTAAAGTCCGCGTAAGAGACCAGCTAAAACATCTCTTACACGGAGTGGGCAAGGATATGCTAATCAACTCACTTGCAGCCAAATAGCATGCAAATGAGGTAGATTAGCAATCCAGGAAGCCCAAAGCAGCCCATGTAAGAGCTGTTTTAGCTGCAGAAATGTACTCAGTTGACAACTGAGTACGTTTCTGCAAAAAACACAATGGAGCCATGTCAGCTCCAAATAAAGGGTGCATATGTGTCAGGCAGCATGCCAATGGCCAAATATGTGGCCATTGGCAAGGTACCCCGACGCAAATCTAAGAAATAAATATATATTTTTTTCGGTGATCGCCGGTGTTTAAATGCAGCGCAGCCCCGCGCAAACGGGCTGCGCTACATAAAACATAAAAATGAAGGTTATAAACCCAAAAATGTGGGTCTTATGCAATACATGGATTTACAATGCAGGGACCAGTAGACCAAAAACAACATTGCCACCGTTTAGTGGTTGCTAAGGGGGGAAGCTGAGTCTAAGACATGTAACTAAGCATTAGTAGGCAATCTGATGCAAATGAGTGTTAGGATACTGAATTCCACTGTCACATAGCAAATGAGCACATTCTGAGTAGTGTAAGAGTTACATAAGGGGGAGGAACAGAGTAGGAGATAGGTGACATCACAGGGGGGAATGGCAGAAAGAAATGCAGTTCATTGGAGGTCAGTGTTACCTGACAGATGTCAGACACATATCATGGAAAGAGGAGTGCCACAACATAAGCATGGGGAAGTCAAGAAATGGAAGGTGTACACTGTTGCCTACACCAAAGTTTCTTGCTGGGCGTGCATGCGCACGTGTGCACGCCATGAAGTGCGAGTAGGACAGTGTGCGTGCGTGTAAGGCAGACTGAGCATGTGGGAGCCTGTTGGTAGATGTTTAATACTGTTTGTGCTGGTGTGCGTGCGTTTTAACCCGAATAAGCAGATTCTGAACCGTGTAAGCATGTGTGCACGTGTGTAAGCCACTGTGAGCGTGTTTCTGCTAGTATGCATGCTGCTCCCCCCTGAGGAAACAGAAGGGAAAAAGGAAGCAACAGAATTCGTAGGAAGCTAGCAGGGAATACTGCTGGAGCTAGCAGGTGAAAACAATTATAAGCAGGCAATTACACAGGCAGAATAGTAGCCCAGCCCAGCACATAAAACTCTGCAAACAGCAGTGCAGGATGTTTCTCTCAAGAGACACTGCAAGACAGGAGTAAGCTATTAGAAGTGAAAACTGAAAAAGCTGAACTCAGAGCAGAAATGTTAGGGGCTGCCATAGCTGTCATAATGAGACATAGGCGACTTGCTGAGGGTGGTGACAATGCAGATGGTGCCAGACAACCAACAGTGAGGAGACGGAGAAGAGTGTACAGGCCCAGGGTCACCTACCACGGGTTACATGAGCTGGAGATAGTAGAGCACTATAGAGTGGACAGAGAGCTCCTGCAGCAAATAGTTGAGCTGTGCAGGCCACGCCTCACACACAGAACCAACAGAGGGGAACCCATCCCATTGGAAACCAAGGTATGTGTTGGCCTAAGAATGTTAGCAACAGGTACCTTCCGAAGACCAACTGGTGATATGATGGGGATATCACAGGCATCAGCCTCCAGGGTACTGCACCAGTTCCTGGATGCCATGTCAGCACATGTCAGTGATCATGTATATTTCCCCAATGCCCATGAGGTAATGGTCAGCAATATGCGTCTCTTCCTGCAAATAGCGGAATACCCTGAGGTAGTGGGTGCAATACACTGCACGCACATACACATCAAAGCACCAGCCGGTGAGCGGGGTAGGGCCTACATTAACCGCAAGGGCTGCCCCTCCATCAACTGCCAGGTCGTGTGTGATGCCCAGGGCATAATAATGAATGTGTGTGCTGGCTGCCCTGGGAGCTACCATGATTCCCACATCTGGCATTTGACGCAGCTTTACCAGACATTTGCCAATGGGGACATCCCACACGGACACCTAGTTGGGGATGCAGGTTATGTACTGGAGCCGTGGCTGATGACACCCATCAGAAACGCACACACACCTGAACAGGAACGCCATAATGAGGCACACGCACAAACACGTAATGTAATAGAGCATGTGTTTGGGCTGCTCAAGTCACGGTTCCAGTGTCTGGACACATCTGGTGGAGCCTTACAGTACACACCAACTACATGTACCCAAATTGTCATGGTATGTGCTATGCTACATAATATGATCTTGCGAAAACAGCTGCAGCAGGACCAGCATAGGGCTGGGCCAAACAGCCCCCCACCATTGCCAAGGCCATCATAGGCAGAGCATGACTCGGAGGAGGAACAACCTGAGCCTGCCCCAGTAGGCAGAAGGAGGCGTGCCCAGTATGCCCTGGCCTTGACAAATAGGCAATGCATAGCACATACACTGGCTCAGTGGGAACCCTGGGAATGATACCCCCTCTGACTCACTCAAATAATAACAGGGATGCCTAAAATGACATGACCTGCTCACAAACATGTACAGGGAGTGTAATATGCGCATCCGACAGAGGCAGCCCTGCAGCACCATCTGAGGCATGAATGCCATGTGTTAAGTAATGTAACACCATGTACTATATGCACACCTGAGGACCGTGACTAACATCCTACCCTCACCAAGCATCATGCCACAATATGACAATGAGATGATCAATTGCAATAATTGGCTGAAGTATTGCAGTTAGTCAAATGGGATCCAATGTGTGCCAGCCTGGGATGACATGCTGAGCATGACATGATGTTCGACCTGCTAGGACTGGTGTGCACCTATCAGTGCAGGCCGTATGGATACTAGCAAAGGCTGTTGTTACCCACAGTGTGCCCTGAATAGGTAAGGCTCAAAACATAAACCTACCTCCATAGGTATCAGAAGGGATAAGAACCTAGATGTAATGCTACCCAATGCCAGAAGTCTAAACAGCAAGATGCATGCAGTCTAAACTCACCCAGTATGGAGAATGTTGATATCTGTGCTGTAACAGAAAACTGGGTCAAGGCTCACAACAGCACCCTAACACTACCAGGTTACACCTCATACTGTGCTGTACAGCCTCAAAACATGGAACAAGCTACAAAAGGAGGGTGACTAGCAATAATTGTCAAGGATAACCACACCCCCATGTTGGTACCACAACAAGAAGCAGCATGGACTAGCCATGGTCAAGTAACAGTGGCTAAAACTGCCTCCCAGTTAATAGCCTGCTACAGACTACCATCCCAACACCAGGAACTGCACCTGGCCTATGTTGGAATACATGAATATATCAAGTCCTCCAAACCACATTATATTGGGTGACTGAAAATACCCAGACATAGACTGGGAGCATTATACTAGCTCCAACACTGTAGGACAAAAGTTCATAGAATCCATAAACCAAAATGCCCAGGAACAACGTACCACTCCCACAAGAGGGTAAGCATACTGGATGTGATAATCAGCAACATGGGTACTGGATGGCAAGATGAGAAGTGTATTGCTCACTGGTAAGACCAGACCATAGAGTAATCACACTGGATATACACATCCTGACTACAGTCCCTGGCCAGAAAACCACAGTGAAAAACATGTGTAAAGCAAAAGTTGCACTCCTCCAAACTGATGTGGAATCCATTAAAGGCCCTGTGCAGGTGCAAAATATGGGCCACACCTCAGAACCTGTTATACAGGCATTCCATGAACACTGCCAGGAATGCTTGGATTATGCAATCCTAAATTAAAACAAGACACAATGCCATGCACGCAGGCATCTGGCATGGTGGACTCCAGCCATTACCAAACCATGCAAGAGAATGAGGAAGCTACTACATGATAGAGCAAACATAAAAAAAGAAGTAATCACTGATCAGTAGTATGGCAATAAAATATGTCCACACATACAATCCACTAAGGCCAGCTACAACAAGTTGAATCTGTGAATCTTGAGGCAATGTTACACCTGCCCCAAGTACACAGACAACCCTCAACTCCCCCCAAGAAATACAAATATATGTGAGAGATGCAACCATTTATCCAAACTGGAGGCTGAGCTCCCTCAACTCAGTACTCCCAAAACTAGTCAGGAGGAGAAGGTAACCACACACACCACAAACCCAGTCCCACATAGACCTATCACAACTGCAAACCAAAGACATAAACACAGAAAAACATTCCCGGAGGCCCGAATTACAAACACACCACACCAACAGAGGCCTCCAAAGCAGACACCCAATCAAACAACCTCCAAACATAGCACATGCAACACATAGTACACAAAGCTGGTGTGCCAAACAGTCACAGGCCAGAAGGAGAAACAACATGCCTGATACAGTTGTAATAGGTGACTCCATAGTGAGACACGCTGCTGTCCCGCACACCAGACTGATAAAGGGAAAGGGTACAGTAAGCTGCCTGTAGGCTGCTACAACACGCCACATAACACAAGTATGCAGGTCACCCCAAAGCAAGTAGAAATATGATGCAGTCATAGTCCATGCTGGTGTGAATGACCTGAGATGTACCTCCCCGGACTACATGAAAAGAGACATAGATGAGCTCTCCAATTATGTAGTCCAGGCCGGTATGACACTGACCATTTGCAGCATCCGACCCTCACCAAGAATGATGCCACAGTACAAACACAGAATGATCAGTTATAACAAGTGGCACAATTACTGGTGTCATTCCAAGGGGATCCAATGTCTGTCTGCTTGGGACGTCATGCTTGACAAGCCACGCAGCTGTTCCAGGGATGGCTTGCACCTGTTACCCCTGGGCGTCTGGATATTGGATAAGGCTTTTGCCACCTCCATAGAGCCTTTCGTAGGCAAGGCTGAAAAGACTAACCCACCACCCTAGAAAACATAAGTGGAAAGAAACATAAGGGTAATGCTGACCAATGCCAGATGTGTAAACCTCAATATGCATGCTCCCGAGGCCTCCCCAGTATGGAGAACATCGATGTCTGTGCAGTGTCAGAAACCTGCTGCAAGCCTCCTGACAGCACACCAGCACTACCAGGTTATACCACATATCATGCGTTATGTCCCCAAAACCTGGAACAAAACATAAAAGGAGTGTGAGTATCCATATTCAGCACAAACACCCATACGTCCAGGTAACTGACAATGCACAAGGCATTGGAGTCCACCCATGTGCAACTAACCATAGGCAAGACTGCTGTACAGTCTGTAGCATGCTACAGACCACACTCTCACACACAGAAACCCCACCCAGCCATCCTGAAGACACTGGACAGTATGAATGTCCCACCAAATACCAAACAAGGTACTCACAAATTACCACATAGGTGGTAAACCATTATGTATGGAAGGAGTAATCAGGGACCTAGGGACACAAGTGGACAATAACCTGTTATGTGACACTCACATTGCCAATGTGGCTAGGAAGACTGTCTATATTGGACACCGTATCATGAAAGGATTCACATCTATATCAACAGAGGTCATTGTGCCCCTATACTGTTCTCTTATCAGACCCATAATCTAGTACAATGCCTCATTTGGGATGTACCTTACCTGACACCTGCAGCAGTTAGAAAGACCTCAAAG
Organism: Protopterus annectens; assembly: GCF_019279795.1. Taxonomy (NCBI): domain Eukaryota; kingdom Metazoa; phylum Chordata; order Ceratodontiformes; family Protopteridae; genus Protopterus; species Protopterus annectens. The sequence continues at coordinate 895,590,831 of NC_056729.1, forward strand.
GTACCTCACCAAGAGTATAAAGGGTCTCAAATATATGTCATATGCTGCCTGGCTGTTGACACCTCAGCTGAATGCAGTCACATACTGCCTACACAGAGGCATTGTATGTCTGTTGTACAAGGCCATGTCCAACACAGGAGTAATGGACATGCTCCACCCCAGAAAACTCAAAGCCATCGGAGCTGTGAGAGTGAGAGATGTCAACCTCAACACATAATGAAATAGGATGTGCTGGAGGGACAGATACATAACCCAGAGGCTCCCCACACCCTGGAACAGAATCCCACTCCATGTTAGGCAGAGCCCCTCACTGACACTCTTCAACAGGAATCTTGCCAAGTGGATGGATGATCATAGATTTACACTGGGGGTCTTCACTGTGTCACGTCCAGACAGAGGCACAGCAAAGCAAATCATAAATGGCCATAATATTCACATAGCAAGGGGTGGCGAAAGCCACACACACTCTGGCTAGGCTTACAAATGCCCTAGGGTGGATAGCCTAGTATGAACCTATGAACCTATGAAGATACAAATTGTACAGGACACTAAGGATAATCCCAAGGCTTCCTCAACTGACGGTAGGAACCATGGTGGGAATTCACAGATATGCTCTGAATCACACAAATATTACAAACAACATACCAAACACACACACATATTGCCAACATACATCCTGACAGGTGCAGTGTAACCCCCCCCCCCCAGAATGCAAAATATCTATCCCAGCAGATTGCTGGCCCCCTGACATTGCAGATGCTGAGGTAACAGCCAGCATCTGCAAAGCAAAACACACAGCAGCAATGGTATGAGTTGGTGTCCTGCGCTGAGTCCAACATGGACTCCAAGAAGAATGGAATGCCAAATCGCACTACTGCTCAATGTCAGCCTTACCACAGGATATGTACCCAAAGAGCAGTGTACAACAACAGTGGTCATTCTCAACAAAGGTGTTGCCTGAATGGATACTGAAAACTACCACCCCAGAATCCTGAGAAGCTTGGTCTGCACAGCTAGGAAAGGATCAGCATGTACCGCAGACATAAAGATATTGAGGACCTACTGACACCGGAACCTACCCAGTGTGGCTTTCTTAAGTGCAGATCCTGCCCCTAAACATGTTTTACTCATTTGAAACAGTCATTAAGGTCATTGATGAGGGCAATGTGGTCCACACAGCGTAGCTGGACCTTGCAAAGGCTTCCATGCAATACCCTACGTGTTCATTATGGATATGCTCACTAGCTTAAATATAAACCCCTATGTCAGTAGAGGGGTTGCAAACCAGACCAAGGACAGAACTGACATGGTCAGACATGCTGCAGCCATGTCAGACTACAAACCAGATATAACTGGCATCCCACAAGGCTTGGTCCTGGGACCTCCCTCGTTTGGTATATATGTCCCATAGGTACAGGCCAACATGGAAGGACTGTGTCTGAACATGTTTGCAGAGGACTACAAACTGCCCACCATATCTGACCCTCCAGCTGACACAAGCATCCCACAAAAGGGCCACATAGAAACAGACAACTGGTGCCATAGCCATGTCAGCAAGCTAATTGCAGAAAAGTGTATAGTCAATCCCCGTGGATATACAGTAAGTGCCCACCAATTACCACATAGGTGTTAACCCATTACGTACTTAACATGTAATGAGAGACCTGGGGACACAAGGTGATAGATATCCTGCATTGGACAAACATGTGGCTGTAGTGTTTACAGAAACATACCATATACCCACCTAATCATGAAGGTTGTCAGATCTAGATAAGGGTCATTGTGGTTCTGCAGTCATCCTTCATCAGCGTTACAATTGACTACAATAGCCCCTGTGGGATGTACCTCAGCAGACACCTCCATCAACTATAAAGTCCCCGACAGTACCTCACCAGGAGTAGCAAAGAGCTTGAACAGATGCCATGTGTTGCCTGATTAAACAAACTGCAGCTACACACACTGCCATACTGCCCACCCAGAGGCAAGCTGTGCCTGATGCATAAAGCCATGTCCAAGCTGGAATCAATGAACATGCTGCACCTTGTACAATCTGAATGGCAGTGAGCTATGCACATGAGAGACCTGTACCCCAGCACTGACATACATAGGACAAGCTGTACTGCATGATCCATAACACAGAAGCCACCCCCACTCATGAGTAAACTCCCAGTGCAGGTTATCCATAGAGTCACTCATCGATTCTCCTCAAGAGGAATCTTGATGAGTGGATGGGAGATGGTAGGTTTACCCTGGGTATCACTGTTATGTCACAGGTAGACGGAGGCACAGTATACTAACCATGACATATGTCATGGCAAACTCCACTTACAATGTGTGTCGAAGGACAAACACACTCTCCAACTAGCATTAGAAATGGCCTAGGGCACATCGCTAGTGTTTGCAAATGTACACCTATGTTGTGGAATACACTACCAATGTTGGACAAGCCTGGTTTAAGTAGTTCATATCTGAACATAATGCAACATGGTCAGATGTGCACAACTGGCCCCTAACCAGGCTGTTGTGCTCACTATGGAAATGTAAAGCAGTGATAGGACTAAAGCCCAGGATACTGTCCACCACAGTGAAAGTACTGAACCAGTACACTATACGGTACTACAGTGTTAGGTCAGTATGAAAGGATGTTGACAACTGTATGCAAAGTATCCCATGCAAACCCTGCAGGCACAGTATAATCCCTGTTGTGTTCACACACAAAGCAGTTGGACAGTAACTACACAACATGACACACAACACACAACCATAAACGAGAGATATTTGTTGAAGTTCACACTCATCCACAAATGTGGTGGGTTGCAGAATTCAACATATGGAAAGCTCACACTGGGCATGCTTGCACACTTTGATAAATGAGACATATGTCAGACAACATGCCATCGGAAGGCTGAACTGGGCATGCTCACACACTTAGGCCAAATCTCAGTTTAGCAATTGGCCACACATATCTGGTATTTGTACGTGTTATTCCAGGAACCAACCACATTACAGCAATCTGCCCAGTGCACACAGTTAAATGACTACAGAGATATACGTGATATAGTGGATCCCTCCCATATGCAAACATCTTCCACAGATACACAAGTTGTTCATACAAACAGGGAATGCTATGGCAATAAAGACCTGCAAACAGTCTATCAGCAACAAATAATGTGCATCTGACAATTAAACATATGGGTGTAGAGGTCAACACTAGGCTGTTTGCCCTAGGGAATGACAGCTTAGCCAGAGTGTGCTTGGTGTCTGCCTCCCCAGTACAGTAGGCTACTGTGCCACTGTAAAGTAGGTCACATAAGGCACCATGTGAGGCTAGTGTGCTGTGCCTCTGTCAAGCAGGGACACAGTGGAGATCCCAGGGTTTGAATTTGCTAAGCCACAGCCATGTTGTTGGTGTGTGCTGGAAGAGGGTTGCTGAGGACCTCTAACAGTAAGTGGGCATCAATAACAGACTGAGGGGAGCCTTATCTGCATTATCTGGACAATTTCACTGTCAACACTGTGTCGTGATGATTATGAGGGATTGAAGTGTCGTGCCGGTACTGTTCAGAGATGTCCTCCCTCTGTGGGCTACTGCTCTGCAATGTATTAGCTCACGCTGTCTGTTGGACAGCTCATATATGTTTGGTGTACATCTGACAGGTGTCCTGTTGTGGAGCAGTCATGGGTATATTTGGGATAGCATGAGCAATGCAAACCTTCCACATGCTCATAGAATGCAATTGTCAAGGATTATGCAGAGTGGCCTGTATACTCCCACAGCATGGGTCCTTTGAAGTCTTCCACCCCAGTCTTCACAAGTGTAAAGTCTGCTTTTGATAAATACAGTTTGTTTGCAGTGACAACCTTGCCTGGGGGTGGGGATGGGATATGGATGGCCAGGGAAAGGTGGGTATGGTCAGATATCAACAATGGTGGCCTACCTCTGGTGTGGAACATTGAGTACCCATGTTGTAGATGGTCAGGTGCAATATGTATTCCCCCTTGTGGCTGTGGTGAGTGGTTCTGCCATAGCACATGGACTCACAAATTGTAGTGGCTGTAGGGTAATGTTGTAGAGGCCTGAATAGTTCCCACACACAATATACCTGTACCTGATGTTAACAACTGGAATGGTGTATGTGAACACCTGCATATCTTGGCACTGTTCCCAGGGAAGCAAAGTGTTGTGTTCTGGGTGTGGGAGGGGTGATCAGGACTGGTTGTGTTGTGTGTTACAGGTCCTGTGGTCACGAAGCATGGTATAAAACATAACCTGCCAGTGCGATGTGCATATCTGACCCTGACGTAGGTGGCTGCAAATGCATATATATGCTATCCCCCACCTGACAGGTAGTACTAGATGTACATACCTCTGTAGAAATAATGATGTCAGCACCCTATAAATACTGCAGGTGCAGCACAAATGCCCAATATTTCGGATAGTGCGCTCTGCTAATGCGTCTCCCTCAAGTGTCATAATATAGTTAGGTAGGGGTTTGAATCCTGAAAATGCTTAGTGGGTGAGTGGGGTTGGTGTGTGTGGAAGTCTGTGTGAAGGAAATGTCCCTTTTGGCAACTGGGAAAACACACTAGAGGATGCACATTCCCCTTTCTAAACACTGATGATATCAGCACCCTATAAGTACAGCAGGAGAAGGAAAACCTCCCAATAATGCGAATAGCACGCTCTGTTAAAGCGTCCATCTCAAGTGTCATAACATAATTAGGTAGGGGTTTGAATCCTGCAAATGCTCAGTGTGTGTGTGTGGCGGGCGTTAGTGTGTGTGCAAGTCTGTATGAAAGAAATGTCCCTTTTGGCAACTAGGAGAACACACTACAGGTTGCACATTTCCCTTTCTAAACACTGATGATGTCAGCACCCTATAAGTATAGCAGGAGAAGAAAAACCTCCCAGTAATGTGAATAGCATGCTCTGCTAATGCATCCATCTCAAGTGTCATAACATAGTTAAGTAGGGGTTTGAATCCTGCAAATGCTCAATATGTGTGGAGTAGGTTAGTGTGTGTGCAAGTCTGTATGAAAGAAATGTCCCTTTTGGCAACTAGGAGAACACACTACAGGATGCACATTCCCCTTTCTAAACACTGATGATGTCAGCACCCTATAAGTACAGCAGGAGAAAGAAAACTTCCCAGTAGTGTGAATAGCGCGCTCTGCTAATACGTCCGTCTCAAGTGTCATAACATAGTTAAGTAGGGGTTTGAATCCTGTAAATAGCAAGTGTGTGTGGGAAAGGGTGAAAGTAGTGTGTGTGCAATTACATGTGTGAGAGAACTGACCCTTTTGCCAACCAGTACAACACACCAGCTGCTGCATATTCCAATCTCTACACAGAGATGATGTCAGTACCCTACAAGTACAGCGGAAGAGGTCAAATCTCCCAGTAATGCAAATAGCATGCTCTGCTACTGCGTCTCTCACTACTGTCATAGCACAGTTAGTTATGGCTTTAGATTCCAGACATGCCACGTGTGTTTTTGTCACACAGAATGCCCATGTGTGTGGGTTGTTGTTCACAATAATGCATGACATCGATTAAACCAGTAATGGCAATGGACACAGATGATGTATGTGTGTGCCAAATACACATGTGTACCTGTGACCTTCAATAGTTACCATGTCTGATGTCTGCCACATGTGAATACATGGTATTTGCACTGGATAACATTATGACTGTGGTCTTCTGTGTGGGTGCTGCATGTGGTATGTGTATATACAGTGTGATATGTAGATGGTATCAACCTAGCAGCGAGGGATACACATCTGGTCTGGGGCATATCATCTACATGTTGTTGATGAACAGGTGCTGCATGTTTTCACCTGTTGTGGTAGTGGTAACAAGTTGTTACATAGCAATGCAGTGACTACATGCTAGGAACCTTTCAGCTAGGGTGTTGTAGCTACAGTAATTCATCAGCATTCAGTAATGCGTCAGCATTCCTGGTGAGGGTATGATGCCAACCAAAGTCAGGGTCATACCAGCCTGTGCCACATGCTCAGAGAGCCCTTCCATGTTCCCTATCATGTAGTCCAGGGAGGTACATCACAGGTCAGCCATAGTGGCATGGACAATGACTGAGTCATATGTGTCCATGCCTCTGACTGACCTGTATGCTTGTGTTATGTGGTGGACCATAGTGCCCCACGGGCATATCACTGTGACCTTCACCTTGTCCAGCCTGGTGAGCATGACCTCACTGTACCAGACAATAAAGGTACCTAACACAACTGTAGCAGGTGTGTTGTCTAGCCGTACAGGCTGTGACTGTTTGGCACACAGGATTTGTGTGCTATGTGTTATGCGTGATGTGTTCTGGCATAATGTATGCCTGTGTGCCAGCTGCAGAGGTGTCTGCCGCTCAGGCAGGATGCTATTCTTAGGCTCCACGAATGGCCCAGTGTGTTCACGTGCTTGCATTGCTGTCAGTGTAGGTCTACATCAGACTGGTATTGTAGTCACTGTAGTATTTCATGCCACCTGACAGGTTATGCCAGTACTGGGTTCAGAGTGCTTAGTCCCCAGTTTGGCTATGTGGTTCCATCTCATACATGTGTTGTACGTCCATGTGTAGGGGAGAGGGTTGACTGTGTACATATGGCAGCTGTGACATTGCCACATGACCCACATATTCCACAACTGTACCATAGAGGTGACTGACAACTGACCTTTGCACATGCTACCATAGTATTGTGATTGCCATGGTGATTAACAGCACATAGGGCCAATGGGGAACAAGGTACATAGGTTCATAGGTTCATACTAGGCTATCTGCCCTAGGGCATTTAAAACCTAGCTAGAATGTGTTTGGCTGTCGCCATCCATTGTAAATTTATCTTGCTATGCCCTTTTTCAAGGTTAGTATACTGTGCCTCTGTCTAACAGTGACACAGAAGTGATACCCGGGGTAAACCTACGATGTCCCATCCACTCATCAAGATTCCTCTTGAAGAGAGTCAATGAGGGACTCTGCCTAACCTGGACTGGGATTTTATTCCAGAGTGAAGGGAGCCTCTGGGTTATGAATCTGTCCCTCCAGCATGTCCTATTTATTTCAGTGCTGAGGTTCAAGTCTCTCGAGCGTGTAGCTCGATGGGATTTGGATATTCTGAGGTGCAGCATGCCCATCAATTCCGGGTTTGACATGGCTTTATACATCAGGCACAGATCGCCTCTGAACAGGCGGTATGCCACTGAGTAGAGCTGGAGTTTCTTTAACCGGTCAGCATATGGCATCTGTTTGAGCCCTTTGATCCTCTTGGTGAGGTACTTTTGGGGTCTTTCCAGTTGCTGCAGGTGTCTGGTAAGGTACATCCCAACAGGGGCATTGTACTCAATTATGGGCCTGATGAGGGATGAGTAAAGAGGCACGATGTCCTCCCCTGATCTAGATGTTAATCCCTTCATGATGAGGTGGGCTATATAAAATGTTTTTCTAATCACTTTGGCCATGTGGTTGTCAAATGAGAGATTGCTATCAACTTGGGTCCCCAGGTCCCTAATAACTTCTTCTGTACTTAATGGATTACCACCTATGTGGTACTTTGTGGGCACTTTGTTTTTGCCAAATGGGATGACTATACACTTTTTGGCATTCAGCTTGAGGCCATGGCTCTGGCACAAGTTGTCAGTTTCTATGAGGCCCTTTTGGAGCTTTTGGAGAATGCTTGCGTTGGCTGGAGAGTCGATTATGGCGGCCAGTTTGCAGTCATCTGCGAATTTGGTCAGCCACAGTCCTTCCGTGTTGGCCTGTACCTCCGATAAATGTATACTGAACAAGAGAGGTCCCAGGACTGAGCCTTGTGGGACACCACTTGTAACTGGTTTGGAGTCTGGCATGGCTCCAGCAATTCTAACCATGTGGGTTCTGTCCTTGAGCCAGTGTGCAATCCATCTACTGATATAGGGGTTTATATTTAAGCTGGTGAGCTTCTCTAGAATACCCGAGTGGGGTATTGTATCGAAGGCTTTTGCGAGGTCCAGGTAGGCTGTGTGGACCACCTTCCCCTCGTCAATGGCCTTGGTGACTGTTTCAAAGAAATCAACCAGGTTTGAGAGGCAGGATCTGCCCTTAACAAAGCCAAACTGGGTATGATCCAGTGTCTGTAGGTCCCCAATATCTTTATTTATGAGGTCCATGATGATCCTTTCCATAGCTTTGCAGACCATGCTAGTCAGGCTTATGGGGCGATAGTGTCCAGGATCCGTTGAGGCACCACCTTTCTGTAGCGGGACCACTGTTGCTGTACGCCACTCTTTGGCCACATATCCTGTAGTAAGGCTGGGATTGAACAGTAGTTTTATGTTTGGGTGTAGCTCTTCTTGGAGTTCATGTAGGACACAGCCCGGGACACTGTCTGGTCCCATTGATGCAGTGTTTATTGCTTTGGAGAGGGCGGCTCTTACCTGAGCATCTGAGATGTCAGGGGGGCAGCACTCTGCTGGGATAAATATTTGCCCTTTCGGTGTGGAGGGGGGAGAAGTTTGCGCTGAACCTGTCAGCTAGGATGTTGGCAATGTCTGTGGGTTTGGTGTTTCTATTGACATTTTGGACTACCTCTGAGCATATCTGGGAATTACCACCCAGGTTTCTAACATAACTAAAGAAAGCCTTGTGATTATCCTTAGTGTCCTGTGCAATTTTCTCTCGAAGCTGGCCTTAGACAATCTTATGAGTGCCTGTAGTTTTTTGCTAATACTGATCAGTGATGCTTTCCCTTTTTGGGATTTTGCTGTATCATTTAGTAGCTTCCTCCTTCTATTGTATAGTTTGTTTACCATACTGTATACACACACTAACATACTGCTAAACATACATAACTGTGAAACCTACTTTGTACATTGCACTACAACCTACATTCAACCTACATTGATATGTGCACATAGATGCTCTCACATACAAATGTATGTACAGCCTTCACTGATAGTTGCTGTATGTCCCCTGCCCTTTGCACATCTTCATATACATATGGATACAGACCAATGACACATATGGAGGGTTCACAGTATGTAGACCTTTATAGTATTACTTTACATTACCTGTGTTTGTCACAGCTGCTTGTGTTGCCATCTGGTTTTGTGTCCTGCTGCTCCACTTGCCAGTTATCAGCTTTCAGGTGGCTGTTGCTGACCAGTTTTGTTTGTGTATGTTTGATTTTGTTTTTCTCTGTCTCTGTCTCTGTCTCTGTCTCTCTCTCTCTGTCTCTCATTTCCTCCTCAGGGTGCAATGAAAGTATTGCATGTGTGGACTGGGAGTACAGCATGCTTTTGTAGGTATCTGCATATGTCCATGTGATGGCCTCTGCACCAATTGTTAGCCAGCATTTGCTAATTGCATGCAGCCAGTTGTGTACTGATTGCAGTTCTCACTGTGATTTCAGAACAGTGCTATAAAAAGGTATGTGAGATAGGCGTAGCCCTTTCAGATTTTAAGGGCAGGGACCATGCTGGTATGCTGTGGACAATGTTCTGTGAGTGTAAAGGTTGGAATCTCCCTCATATTTCCAGCTGTGTTGTAGATTAACATTTCTCCATTCATTTCTCCAGTTTCCTGTACTAACTGTGTATGTACACTGACACCTATGACTACTACTACTGTTAATGTGTGTGTGTGTGTGTGCTTTCCTGTGGGACATGTGGTGTAACTGGTGTATAGCAGTGGCACTTGCACTTTGTTGCTATGGCTTCAATATTTGCCCTTTACAGTCACTACTTGTATGCCTGCTAGGTGTCCTGACTGTAGTGTGCTGCTGTGGCTTTCCTATTTTCCATGTACATTCACACCTTGGAATGCTTGCTATATCTGCTAGGGTGTTACAGCATGCAGTGTGGTCTGGCCATGGTGTGGGCCTTGACATCTATTAGGGTATTTGAGTATGCTGCTGAGCAGGCCCCAGAGACTCTCAGGTGCATCTGTTATCTGCCTCATGGAATGGTACATATCAGTGGGGTACACCCATTAAATTGTCTGGTATACTGCAGTTGTGACTGTGGGATAGCATGAGCATATGTATTACTACACTTTTTCTGCCATGCAAGTGGTGCATACTTTCAGGACTTCATAGTTACCATTGCATGTGTTGTAACACCTTTCTGCCTACTGTTTGTACATTTCACATGGAGTCTGTGGGGCATCCCTGTAACTCAGTCACTGTTGCTATGTCTAGGCTCTTAACTATTCAAATATGGTGGCGTCAGACCTCTCATGTGTACAAATATTTGCAGGTTGTCCACATTTCTGCCTCATATTTTGGTCAATATCTCATGCACAGCTTTTTCTGACAAATCACTCTGGGCTCAAGTCAGAATATAGTGACAAACATTTAAGTTTCAGACTTCATACCCTTCCAAACATCCCACAAAATGCAGAACCTGTTACTATCTGAACTGTCTAAGTTTGTTGTAACATTATTTGTAATGTGTCCCTGGTTTTGGCCCTTTGCTCCACATATTTTATTACTTGGTCTGGATGTGTTCCTGTAACAGGTTGTGGGGTATGGGCAGTGATTATCCTGCTGTGAGTATGTGTGTGGCTTGCAAGGTGCTACAGTGACATTATTACCTACTAGCTACCAACTAGCATGGCTGTTTCTGTTCACAGACTACTATCATAGATATCCACTAGATTTGACAGTAAATACACATGACATGCTTTGTGTACTACACATCCTATATTCCCTTTACATTCATTCCTACTATTACATGATATAGTCATTTTAGCACAATGTTCTTGTATAACAGTCATGGCTTAGTGTTAAGTCATGCAGACTATTGTTTCCAAGGTCCTGGGTTCGTGACTGACAGTGGGATTTTATTTTGCTTTTGAACTGACTACAGGACCTGTCAATCAGAGTGACTAAGGCACTTTTAAGCCGTTGTAACTGGGTTAGCGCTGGTTTGCGCGGAGCTCACGCATGCGCACTGGCATTCAGCTCCGCGCACACCCGCTTACAACCGCTTAAATGTGCTTACTCTTGCGCACACCCATGCTATTTTCTTTGAAAGAAATGAAAATGGGGAGACAGGAAAGTGGTGAAAAAGGGGTCACAAAGAGGGTAAGACAGTAGGGAAACAAGCTCGGGTTTTGCAGGAGGGATGTAGGTAAGGCCCATAGCTGCCCATTTCTTCATCAGCAACAGCTGTGCATATGTATGTAATTTGGTGTGACATTTGAAACCTTCCACCCCTGAGAGAGTTGTCAGGACAACAATAATACTTGTTGTACAGCCAATTGTAATTGATAGTTTCCATGTCTAGCAGACATATGTGCGGAATGGGCAGCTATGTATGGGGCGTAATTTTTTTGTGGGTACAGAGTGCCCTTTTTTTTTTTCAGGTGAGAGTGGTATGTCAGGTGAAGGAAGTCTGTATAGCTGGGGAGGTAGGTTGGGTAGGTCAACTGACAAGACAAACAAGATGCATACAGGGGCGGTGTATGACATGTGTGGGGGGTTACACAATTGACGGGGACGGATGTTTGGATATCCAGAGCCCATGAGCCCACAGATGGCAACAGTGGAACTGATATCCCCACCCATGGACAGTTGCCACTGTTCCTTCACTGCCCAGGACGGGGCTGTGCTGGGGGCTGTGTAGGCCGGGCAACAGGCATGCCCGTAAGTTGTGCCACCTGTGCCTCAAGCTGGCGTAGGGGCCCAAGAACAGAGTCCCGGATCTCCCTACGCACCACAGTCTGGACGCTACGGAGGGTGAGTGGATTGCTTCATGGCTTTCAAATTGGACATCACAAATATACAGCAGGCGGCAGGAGAAATTTGAAGTTATACTCAGGGGTGTCCCACATGACTCTATCCCAGGCCTGTACATGTTTAATTTGTATCTATCTTTTTTTCCTCTGAGGAGTTCTGCTATTTGCATGCAGATGGCTTATAAATGGTAAACTGATTACATGTGTTTCAGACAGGAGTGCAAATGAACTTGACTAAATTAACTATATGGGCACAGGAGAATAATACATCAATAAATACATCAAAACTAAGCATGTACAATTTGGGAAACATAGAATGAACAGTGAACATTTAATACAGTGCACAGAAATTGAAGTTGCAGGTTCATTTAAGGACTAGAGTATATTGATAAATGCAGCTTTAAATTTTTCAAATTTTATCGAAACAATTGGTTAATGAAAGTTTTAGAACTTTTGCTTAATAGATTCATAGGTAAGTCCTATGCTAACTTCCCTTGAGGGCCATTTTAAGCCCAGCTAATTTTCTTAATGAGAATCAAATCCTGCATCTCTTGTCTGTGCAGACTTCAGTAAAGTGCATATAGTGAACAAAGGTCAATCCACAAAAAGTATAAACAATTAAAAATAATGAAAAAAGACCACCAAGGCAAAAACAAATCTTGTTCCCTTTATAATATTGTAAAATGGTAAGCGCTTTCTACTTCATACAATTCTTCAGACCATACAAAATTATTAAAAACAAATCCTTATATAGTTAAACAGTTGATCACTGCTTAATTAAAAGTCAGTTAAGTAATTAAATACCCTGATTACCACTAGTAATAATAATTAATGATGTAACTTATGCAGTTTCAATGCAGGCTTAAGTGAAACACTGTCATTAACTCCATAGCTTTTATCTGCCTGTAAGGTAATAATCCATTTTAGCTCATCCATTTCTGTCCTATCAGACAAACAGCCCCTCTGATATTTCTGTTTGTCAATTGTAACACCATCAAGCCAAAAGCATGGCCCTTAAAAGCTTTAATATGCTTATTTAATGCATTCGTATTTACATCCCTTCTTATGTTCTTCAGGTTCTCACCAATTCTATCCTATAGCTAAGAAATAGATCATCGTTAATTCAGCATTTAACCTACTCTGCTGTGTTAATACACACTTTCAACATCTAAACAATAAACATAAACAGCTACTATCCATCATTAAATAATTAATTTGTTAATTTCATAAATTTCGTTCAAGCCTAACTTAAACGAAATACTGGAGTTTATAATCCATATGCACACCTTCTTAATTAAAAGTTTTGCACTTTGAGTCCCACAAATTGTACCTTGACTTGATTTTGTGTATACCCATATAAATAAATGTAGCATTACGTTATGTTTGTATGAGATCATGTAAAGCACTCCTATCACTGTTGCATCTAAGGTTACTTAAATGTTCTGAAATACACTTCCTTAACATAACAGATGTTTGACCTATTTAAAATCTAGGCACACCTGTATTATGCTAATTAAACAATCCATTAGGAAGTAAAGGTAAATAAGTTTTTAATCTGAGCAAATTAAATAAAATAAAGAAACATGAAAAAATAAGGAAACAGGAGAAAACTTTAGAACTGATATATTCATTTGATAGAAATCTGCATTATTAATTTTAAGAGCTGCTTACAGAACATACCACAATCACAGGCCTAGCTCCCTTATCCTTTGGAAAATCTGTAGTTTTACACTTAAACCTAATTCTTAACTGCTGAAATATTGTGACATTGATTACCATTTACATAGCTAAAACAACATAAATATAACAAGAAAGAATGCAAAATATTATTGCCAAGCAAGGCAGGCCAGAGTTCATTAATAACTTGTTTCATTTTGAAGGAACTGCTACCATAATAGTGAAAAACCTGAGTCATCCTCCTCACCCTATATTCTTTTCCTCATTTTGAGACTGAAAATCTGAGCTCTTAGAGCAAATCTTATTTCTTCCTGTATGGGCACTGTATAAGCATGATTGCAGCCTCCTGTCTAAAAAATGTATGAGTAAACACTAGCCTATTTTGCTAACCATGTTATATGATTTTTGTCATATTGTTGCATGGTTTTCCCTTCTAAATGTTCTTGATGTATATCTTATTAACACACAGATAAATATCTCTATTTGTTTTTTTTCTTGTGCCTTACAAAAGGAAACTAGATTCTCATATTCCTTTCTAACTTCATCACAGCAGATTCCTAGCTCTATTACTGTAGTTAATCAGGAGAGTAGTTCATCTGATTATTTTATAGTGTTTTCATCCTCCCACGATCATCATAATGAGACAATATTATCTCTTTTCTTGAGAAAAACACACGCAGCAACGGACATTTTTCCACAATACCTATACCTTTTTACTTTACATTCTTTATTAAATAGTTCTTAAGTTGATGAATCAAAATATGAGATATATGGTCATTATCATTGTAAATTTCAGCCAGAACTAAGTGAAAACAAATAACAGAAAATCCATCAAATGTAAATAATACAATCTGAAAAAAAGATAATAGATATTCTGTATTATTTTAAACAATTTTAACTGTTGGTTTGACAGCATCCAGCATAATTTGGAATATTTTTACTTGGAAATACCTACACCGGATTTATGTTGCGCCATATAAAATTACTTAAATTTAGATAACTAAAGAAGCTGTTTGTTAGAGATGTAATAAAACCTTGGCAGTGGATTGGATTAGTTACATACAGATCTGAATGTGAGAGTAACAATAATGACTGACTGCAAACATTTCCAAAACATTTTTACAGCTCTGTGGAAAGATGTATGTGCAATTTCAGAGTCCTTTATATTAACTAATGGTTCAGTTCCTTGATGTATTATCACATAATACGTACTTTGGAGGGAGGCACCTCCAAGTATATAGGCTATTTTTTTTTTTTTATGTAGACACTATTGTTTGACAAAATGAAATTCATTTTATTAATTTGAGAGCAAAGGTTTTAAAAAAAGCAGATTTTAAATACTTAGAAATAGTGAAGCAGTTACTAGAAAAATATAGATGAATATGTCTAGGGAACTGTTTTTGAATTATAGGTAATATGCAAGTAAACAAGGCTGATATTGATTATTTATCAATTAATTATTAAAACAATGAGATAACTAAGTGAAAACTCAAACCAGAACTCAGTGGTCCAGTGTAGAAAAACAAATCAGATGTATATATATATATATATATATATATATATATATATACACAAAGCAGATGCTCAAAAATATATTAAAAAATAAACTCTACAACATATAAGAAATCCATTAAAATAAAACACAGCGCATTGCAACAAGAGAGTAGTTTGGCCTGAAAAATCAAACAATTGCATATGATAAATATTTGCACAGAACGGACAAGCATAGCTGTTTGGTAAAATATCAGGGGAATAACATTTTCCCTACTTTCTGATCAAAATATGCAACACAGACACTGTTACGTGCATTTGTTTGGGTCATGAGATTTTTTTTACTCTTTTAAAGTGTGCTAAGGTAACAGCTGGCTCATATGTCCAAAGGGAATAACATGTTGCGAATCATATATCATTACACATTTGTAGCAATACAATTGTATAAAAAAATCAACATTCCATCTTGCAAGAGATATGATTAGAGGCTTTACGAATACTTTTATAAAAGACTAAGCAGAAGAAGATATTGCAGAGAGCATTTTTGGGTGTTATGATTATTTTGTGGGCAATATGTTAAAGATGCTTAGTTCAGCTCTCCATGGAAGTGAATACTGTAACTATGTGAACCTCTGATATCCTGTCATGTTGGCAGGAAATGTTTACAACAACAGGATACACAATCATTTGGAATTAAAAAAACGTTAAAATTGTATAAAATGGTAGCAGAGGTTAACACATTCACTTATCATGAGTCATCACCAAATGATAAAATCACTCATTGCATTATGGGATAGAGTACTTCCTAATGATCTTTTGCATAAGTAGTTTTACTTTTTGTTGCTTTTTGCAGAAATGATGGTCTTATAATATCAAACTGGCTTTCTAATTGTAAAATATGTATGTTTTACTTTAGTTTTGTCACTATAGCTAATATGTATTTAGTTTAGTACACTAGAGTTTATTTATTTATTTTATTTATTTATTCCAGTTTGATGACCGGGGAGGTCCACTGTGCTCAGGAAGCCCGTTTTCAGTGAAGGCCCAGGGAGAAAAGCTCCAACAATACATAGTTACATGAATAATTACTAAGAAACTTTGCATAACTGACAAATAAACTGGTAGCATTCATAAAGAAACATACATTTACAATTTTGCTTAGGTGTAAAAAAAACAGGCAGATGGCCTTGAGGCTAGATTTTACAGTATAGTTATATATATATAATACAAATGAGCAAGGTTAGCTAGGTGAGAGGTTAACTAGGAGTAAAAGTGGAGGAGACTTTGAGAGGTATAGGGTGAAGAGTACAGTTGCATTTCCTGTTTGAGTAAAGGTGAGAATGAAGAAGAGTTTTAAAGTTTTCAAGGTTATCACAGGTCCTAAGAGTGGAGGGAAGAGCATTCCATTTTTTGGCTAAGGTGTAGGAAAGCAGAAGTTGACCAGCTGGGCGCTTGGGTTTGTGGATTGTGATTAGGTTTTGGTGGGTAGATCTAAGTGTTCTATGGGGAGTATATGGTTGTAGGATATTGGATAGTGCAGGGCACTTGGTAGGTTGGAATAGTAGTCTATAGGCAGTCGTGATGTGGAGAAAGTCAGGTTGGATATGGAGTTCAAGCCAGTTTAATGAGTGAAGGGAGGAACAGTGATGAGAGGAAGATTTGGCTTTCGTAGCAAATCTGGAGATTTTATTTTAACATATTTCTAGTTTGGAGGATAGTGAGGAGGATAAATTAGTAAGCAGAGGGGTGCCATACAGTAGAGAGGGAAGGAGATAAGTAGTGGCGAGAGTTAGTCTGGTAGCAGGAGAGAGGAAGTGGTTGTTTCTATAAAGTAGGCCGAGTTTTATGTGGAATTTCTTTATGTTTAGCTGGACGTGAGTATTAAATTTTAGGTGTTCATCAATAGTTACACCAAGAAGTTTGGCGGAGGGAACGACGTTTAAAATGGAGTTATTATGGCTGATTATTTGGAATGAGTTTTTATCAATAGGGGAGGACTTAGAAGGAGAGAATGGAAGGATTTTAGTTTTGTTAGCATTTAATGAGAGGTGATTTTGGAGCATCCAATTTTCGGTAGTAGAGAAGGCTGTTTGTGTCAGTAGTTGGAGATCTGTTAAGTTGGAGGTGCAGCAGATCAAAGTAGAATTGTCAGCATATTGAACAATTTTAGTATTGGGTATGGCCTTGTAAAAGCCATTAATAAAGATGTTGAATAGAATTGGGCTAAGTATGGATCCTTGGGGTACTCTAGTGGGGGTGGGATGGAAGGTGGTGGTCCCCTGGTCCCATTTGACAGCCTGGGACCTGTCAGAAAGATAGCTGGAAAACCAGGAGAGAGTTTTGTAGGAGAGATTAAAATTAGACAGATGATTTAGAAGGTGGATGCGGGAGATAGTATCAAAAGCTTTAGATAAGTCCAACAGAACTGAGGATACTAAATTACCAGAGTCACGGGTTAAATTCACAGTATGTAAGAAGGAAAGAAGGGCGGTGTCAGTACTATGTCCTGGGCGCAAGCTGTGTTGGGTAGGAGAGAGTAGCTGGTGTTTGGTAAGGAATGGCAAGAGCTGAAGGTGGATGCATTTTTCAAGGAGTTTAGAGAGAGGGGAAAGGATGGTTACGGGGTGGAAATTAGATATGTTACAGTTTTTGCCACCCTTGTGAAGTGGAAGAATATATGCAGAGTGCCATAGTTTGGGTACATAGGATTCAAGTAGGGATCTATTGATCAGGATACTAATAGGGAGAGCAATACCATCGGAGGCTATTTTTAAGAAGGAGGAGGGAATGTTGTCGGGGGCATTGGAGCAAGGCTTTAGTTTAGAAAGTAGTTTCTTTATTTGGTAGGTGGAGATGAGTTTGAGTTCAAAAGTAGGGGGGGGGGAGGGAGAGGATGTTTAGTTGGGGTGGGGTTGAGGGTTGTTGTTGTTAAGGTTGTGGGGGAGCTGGCATAATGGTTAAGGTGTTTACCTTACAAACACAAGGTGCAGAGTTTGATTCTCACATGGGGTAACTGGCTAGGCTTAAAATGGCCCACAAGAGCAGTAAGCCTAGTACTAATCTATGAACCTATGAAAGGTCTTGGTTAGCTCAGCAATAGAAGTGGTGAAGAAGGTGTTGAATAGTGAGGCAATTTCTAGGTCAGACTTGCTGGTGTCGGGGCAGAGATTGTTTTTAGTACCTGGCCTAAGGAGAGAGTTGATAGATTTCCACAATTTTTTCTGGTTTTTTGCATGATTTGTTTGCATTTTGATGTAATAGGACTTTTTATCTTTGATAACTTGTTTTTTGACAAGGTTTCTTAGTTGTTTGTATTTAAGTAAGATGTCTGGTTGTTTAGTTTGGAGGTATGTTTTCCAGGTTTTATCTCTTTGTAGCATAATCTTTTTGGTGTCTTTGGTAAGCCACATGGTGTTCTTAGTTTCTACTCTTTTTGTTCATACTGAAGCTAGGGAGTTAAGGACATTTAGGAAAGTTGAATTGAAAAAGTCAACGGCTGAGTCTAATGGAAGAGTTTTCAGGGGGTTCCAATTGATATTCCTGAATGAATCAGAGAAAGTAGTAGGGTTAAAGTTAGAGAGGTTCCGAGTTTGGATAAACTGGTGGGAGTGTGGGGGGGGGGGAGGGAAGCGTGATGGGTAAAGGCAGGGAGTCTGGTATGACACCAGATTGTATCACTTTATTGGGATGAGATACTAGGATCCAGTCTAGTATAGAGCCTGGGGGGGGGGAGGGTTAGTTTTGTTGGGTCTAGTAATGGTGTTAGTAAGTTGAGTGTAGTTAAATAGATTGATTGAAATGGTGGGGTTAGAGTTGTTGATATTGTTTCAGTCTATATTTACATCACCCAATATGTTGGTTTCCAGTTTACTATTTGAGGAGGCCCAAGACAGGATGTCTTCCAGGGTGTTGTTGTTGTTACCTGGAGGAATATAGAGGAAAATTAAGCAGATGCTTTTATGATTGTTAATTTTTAGAAGGCCTGCTACAAGTTCAGCATTATTAAAAGAAGGGATAGGATTAGGATATGGAGTAAAGGACAGCTGGTTGGGGTAGACTAGTGCGACACCGCCACCTCGAGTACTTAGGCGGTCAGATTGAAGTGATTGAAATCCAGGGGGAAAGAATTCACAGTCACGTATGTGAGGTTTTAGCCAGGTTTCAGAGATGGCTACAATGTCAGATGAGTTGTGAGTGAGCCAGGCATGAAAGTGGGTTATTTTATTTTTTATGCTTTGGGTGTTGATGGTGAGGAATTTGAGGCATTTATTGGTGGAATTATTGTGGGAGCTAGTGTGGTTAGTAGGACAGAAGTTTGGTCCTGGATCAGGGTGAATGTCACCGGCTAAGCAGAGGTAAGTGAGATAAGGAATAAGTTGTTTTGGTTTGTACTTAGTTAGAAGTGTCTGGTAATGAAAAGGTCTGGGTTTGTAGTATTTAGTAGTGATTGGGAGAAGTTTTACTTTGAAGAGGAGGGAAGGGTGGGAGGCAACTAAAGAGGCTGAGATGTTGTGGAAGTGTGTTGTGTGGGGGAGGTGGGGAGGCAGAGGTGGAGGGTATAGATGGAAGTGAGTATAGGAGGTGGCATGGTATAGAGGAAGTAGAAGAAGGATGAGGAAGGAAGTGGAAATAAAGGTTTTAGGAGTAGGAGAGTGCATGATAGGTGGGGCCTGTTGGATGTAATAGAGAAGAGGTTAAGGGACTTAGGAGGGAAGTGGTGAGGTAGTGAGTGGCAGGTGGGCTGAAGGGAAAGTGCTGATGTCAACAGTCAGGAAATTCAGGAAATCTCAAGGCAGGATACACCAGGGAATGATATACACACGGCAGGACAAATCTTTGGTTCTTTTGAGTGTTAGTACAGGTTCTGCTCAAGGGATAAGTACAGCACTGGGAAAGTAAGCTTTCGCTTTAGATAGATTTCATCAGTCAGGAAATTCAGGATTCAGAAATTGGTACAGTTGTTTCATTCCACTCAAAAGTTGTACATATCTTACTTGAACAAAACCATTAAATACTGCTTATCCAAATTCAGTCAATAGACAACAACAATTCAGTACAGAATGGGTTTTGCCACACGAAAAGAGAAATCTTTGTCAGCAAGTACTAATACAACATGGATTCAGTGGAGAACAGCATCTTGTAGAGCATTGAAAGATTTAAAGAGCTCAGGAACTGGTAAACACAAATGAGCATTAACTCCATTTTGATTAAAAGCGAAATCAGCGTTGCGAGGATCTTCCCCTGTGAGTACACCTATGGTAATAGCTTCAGATAACTCTATGGCCTCCACTAGTCTTTTGGCTCATGCAACTAGTAGTGTTGATTCAGGATCATTAGAAGCATAGACAAGTGCAGCAGTTGGTATTCCTTTTAAGGGACGTAACCTTTTTCCTCTGCCAGAGCCTTTACCGATAAAACAGGGACAACGAAATGGATGGTCACAGAGCAGAAAAAGCCATAAAATACACAGCTACAGTCTTTATATACTTATAAATGTGCGAGCATTAACAGGCTTTGCACTGGGAGGTATCCATTCAATATTTAGTGTCTGCAATGCTCACTTATTAGCCCGAAAATTTGCAAACATTACAAGGAGCAGACTAAATTATGGGACAAAAAACTTGAAGTGTTAGCGCTCATGCTAGATCACACACCTCTGCAGACACATCTAAACCAAATGCTAAGCAAAATGCTGAGGCTAACATCCATGGACAAGCTTAAACAAGCTCTTTTACCTCTCCAAATAGCAGTCCAAAGCTTTTCGGAACAACTCTCTACCTTTGGCAACGAAATCACCCAAATAGCAGAGTGCAAGGAAATATTTCTGTGCTCCTTGGCTGTGTCTTTTATTACTGCAGCAGTACGACTCAATTCCACTTTGCAGGTCTACCGCTGGCCTACTCCGAGGCTTCTCGCTCTAACATTTAATTTTCAGCATCCCTTTATTTTGCATCAATGGAAAGTCAAAACCTTATGTTGAATAGCTTCCAGGTCCTTCATGATTCCGAGTCATGTGTTTTTATGATACAATAAGGCAGTAGTGCAGCTTTGGTGAGGGCGAGATGGGCCACTGACCTGGTTGCAAAGTGGTGGGGACAAATCAGCTGATCCTGATCTCCCTTTAATGTAGTACAAGCTTTTAAAAGCTGATATTGCATTTGTTGTCAAACTTGAGTGCTTTAGCTCTTCATATGTGGTCTAAACTATAGTAACTTCTTGCTACAGCTGAAAAGTAAAAAAAAAAAAAAAAAAAAAAAATCAATTATAACCCGAGTGATGTAACTTTCTGTGCAAGCAGAGTACAGCTATAGCAACTATTTGCTACATTTATAATGAGTAGTTTGCTACAGTTTAACAGGAGAATTAAAAAAAGCTGCAGTTTAAAAGAAGAATTGTTTGTTGTTATTGTTGTTAATAAAATATGTAAAAGGAGGGTTAAGGGCAGGACACAGAAACAGGACCTGAATGGCTATGGCAGCAGGTCTGTGTGTATCATGTATCTGGCTACCTGACTGATGTGCCAATTAAAGCAAAATCCTTTTTTTTTTTACTTTTTTTTTAGAGCTGAGGGAGTAGGGCACTGGTTCATAGTACCGGTGTAGGGCATTAGTGGAAACAACTATACTTTTACAATAAGGTTATAAACAGCTTGCAGTAGTGAGACATGTTTTCTGTAATCTGCAGCAGATTTCAACACTTTATTTTATTTTTTGCCATTTGATTACCAGGAAATTCCGACTAGGTTGAACACCATTTACAGTGGAGTCCCAGGGAGAAAAGCTCCAATTTGTAACAAAACATTTTTAAGAAAAATAAGTTTACAATCTTAAAAAATAAAACAAAACATTTGCAGTTTAATTAATTAGACATAATATAAAACATTGGTTAAGAATGGATACAAATTATATGACAATCATTTAATATTTATAGAAATTTTATACAGCATGCATTGGACTTAATGATGTTAGTCTAATACATACAGGAATTGATATCAAGTGAGGAAAAAACAGGCTTATTTCATATTTACAGAGAGAGTCGGGGAAGAGAATTTAATTGAAAAGAAGTAAGTGAAGAAGGGAGAGTAAGGCGGTATAAGGAATGATAAGGTACTAGTTGACATTTAGGGATATAGTTCATCCTGAGTATGAGCAAGAACAGAGCCAGATTTTAGCATGGATGTCTTTCTTCTTGTCCAAGAAGAATCAAATATTTATTTAATTAGATGTTATTTAACTGGTTAGCCCCATTAGGCTTAATGTCTCTTTTCAGAATAGACCTGATATTATATTTTTTTCATGTGTGTGTGTGTGTGTGTGTGTGTGTGTGTGTGTGTGTGTGTGTGTGTGTGTGTGTGTGTGTGTGTGTGTGTGTGTGTGTGTGTGTGTGTGTGTGTGTGTGTGTGTGTGTGTGTGTGTGTGTGTGTGTGTGTGTGTGTGTGTGTGTGTGTGTGTGTGTGCTGTACATGTGTGTGTGTTTGGTCTGACATAACACACATGTTTTATGTGTGTTTGTGTTTGTGTCAATGCATGATTCAGTGTGTGATTACTGAGTACTGAATGTGTTAAAGCTGGGACTGAGAAACATTACTGCCAGTATTAAGCCCTTTTTTTACCACAGATGGCAACTGTTTCTGCTCCACAGACACCCTTACTGCAATGCTTACCTCATAGTAACTATGACACATCCTACCATTGAAAATCACCTATCTGCCCCCTTCTTAAGATGAGAGTATTCTGATTCATTACTTCCTCATAGGTATCAAGATTATACAGCAGAGAAGTTGTGACTAAATGGCTAAAGGAACTGGAGTTTAACTTCTGTCCCATTTGTACATGCCCTCAACATCTCAACAGATGATATCCAAGAGGCATATGAGCTGACAACATCCTGATTCCTTGATAGATGTTCCTTGTGTAGTGATGACTACCTAAAAGCAAATAACTCCAGGAATATCAAGCCTTTTCTGGGTATCTAATCATGGTTTGCATTCTCAGTGTAGACCCTTTATCCCTCATTATTCTAAATAGAGAGAGTTGAGCAGGGTCCATATCATCATTCTTGTCTTCCATCACAGCTAAATTTCCCTTCTCTGGGTTGTTAATTAAACTTGAGTTATCTGGATCATAATAAGGGCTTTATTACCCATTGTGCTAACAGAGTACTTTCTGAAAGCAGAGAGTAGCTGGCTCATCCAGTGCCCTATGTCAGTACACTAACAAACACTTCAAACCCTCTGCCCTTGTGCAAAACTATAGGAATGCCAATTGGCTTCCTGCAGAAACTGCTCAATGCATGCACCTCTCTCAACCCCATCTACACCCTGTTCAGCTTATCAAGTGAAGAGCAAAAAAAATAAAAAAGGGCATCCCATCTCTGTATTCTGTTCCTGACCCTCCTGACTCACATTTTAGTACAAAAAAAAGTATGGCCCAGTTGGGCAGATGGACACAATCTCCCTTCTGGCCCAGCTCTTCAAAGGAAGAGCAAAAAAAGAAAAAAGTGTGCGATGATGTTCGTGGTGCTGCTGAAATGTAGGAGCTAATCAGGTCCTGCCATCTTGTTCCCAATCATCCTTCCTCACATTTTTCATAAAACAATGAAAGTTGTATTTTTTTCTTTTAAACTTTAGATTGCTAAAGTTTATACCCACACAGAGAGCTAAGGTGCTCAGATTTTACTTTTTTTTTTGTTTGCTTATTCCCTTTAAACTAAACGCACCTGTGGTGGTGGTGCTACGGTAGCATTGTCGCCTCACAGTAAGACGCTGTCCGGTTCGATTCTCAGCTAGAGCATCTTCTGCATGGAGACATGCGTGAATGGGCATACCTTCATTGAAGGTTGTGCGTCAGAGCTGGTAACTCAGCATGTTCATAGGTTCATACTAGGCTATCTGCCCTAGGGCATTTATAAGCCTAGCCAGAGTGTGTTTGGCTTTCGCCACCCATTTTAAATTAATTTTGCTATGCCCTTTTTTGAGGTTAGTATACTGTGCCTCTGTCTAACAGTGACACAGAAGTGATACCCGGGGTAAACCTACGATCCCCCATCCACTCATCAAGATTCCTCTTGAAGTGTGTCAATGAGGGACTCTGCCTAACCTGGACTGGGATTTTATTCCAGAGTGAAGGGAGCCTCTGGGTTATGAATCTGTCCGTCCAGCATGTCCTATTTATTTCAGTGCTGAGGTTCAAGTCTCTCGAGCATGTAGCTCGATGGGATTTGGATTTTCTGAGGTGCAGCATGTCCATTAATTCCGGGTTGGACATGGCTTTATACGTCAGGCGCAGATCGCCTCTGAGCAGGTGGTATGCCACTGAGTAGAGCTGGAGTTTCTTTAACCGGGCAGCATATGGCATCTGTTTGAGCCCTTTGATCCTCTTGGTGAGGTACTTTTGGGGTCTTTCCAGTTGTTGCAGGTGTCTGGTAAGGTACATCCCAAAAGGGGCATTGTACTCAATTATGGGCCTGATGAGGGATGAGTAAAGAGGCACGATGACCTCCCTTGATCTAGATGTGAATCCCTTCATGATTAGGTGGGCTATATAAAATGTTTTTCTAACCACTTTGGCCACGTGGTTGTCAAATGAGAGATTGCTATCAACTTGGGTCCCCAGGTCCCTAATTACTTCTTCCATACTTAATGGATTACCACTTATGTCATAATTTGTGGGCACTTTGTTTTTGCCAAAGGGGATGACTATACCCTTTTTGGCGTTTAGCTTGAGGCCATGGCTCTGGCACCAGTTGTCTGTTTCTATGAGGCCCTTTTGGAGGATGCTTGTGTCGGCTTGAGAGTCGATTATGGCACCCAGTTTGCAGTCATCTGTGAACTTGGTCAGCCACAGTCCTTCCGTGTTGGCCTGTACCTCTGAAAAATATATACCGAACAAGAGAGGTCCCAGGACTGAGCCTTGTGGGATGCCACTTGTAACTGGTTTGGAGTCTGACATGGCTCCAGCAATTCTAACCATGTGGGTTCTGTCCTTGAGCCAGTTTGCAACCCATCTAGTGACATAGGGGCTTATATTTAAGCTGGTGAGCTTATCTATAATGCCCGAGTGGGGTATTGTATCGAAGGCTTTTGTGAGATCCAGGTAGGCTGTGTGGACCACCTTCCCCTCGTCAATGGCCTTGGTGACTGTTTCAAAGAAATCGACCAGGTTTAAGAGGCAGGATCTGCCCTTAACAAAGCCGAACTGGGTAGGATCCAGTGTCTCTAGGTCCCCAATATCTTTATTTATAAGGTCCATGATGATCCTTTCCATAGCTTTGCAGACCAAGCTAGTCAGGCTTATGGGGTGATAGTTTCCAGGATCTGTTTAGGCACCACCTTTGTGGAGAGGGACCACCGTTGCTGTACGCCACTCTTTGGGTACATATCCTGTAGTAAGGCTGAGAATGAACAGTAGTTTTATGTTTGAGTTTAGCTCTTCTTGAAGTTCATGTAGGATGCAGCCCGGGACACCATCTGGTCCCATTGATGTTGTGTTTTTTGCTTTGGAGAGGGCGGCTCTTACCTGAGCATCTGAGATATCAGGGGGGCAGCACTCTGCTGGGATAGATATTTGCCCTTTTGGTGGGGGGGGTGTTTGCGCTGAACCTGTCAGCTAGGATGTTGGCAATGTCTGTGGGTTCGGTGTATTTCTTGTCATTTTGGACTAATTCTGAGCCTATCTGGGAATTCCCACCTAGGTTCCTAACATAACTAAAGAAAGTCTTGTGATTATCCTTAGTGTCCTGTGCAATTTTTCTCTCGAAGCTGGCCTTAGATGATTTTATGAGTGCCCGTAGTTTTTTGCTAATACTGATCAGAGATGCCTTCCCTTTTTGGGATTTTGCTCTATCATGTAGTAGCTTCCTCTTTCTATTGTATAGTTTGTTTATGGCTGGGGTCCACCAGACAGGACGTCTGCATTTGGAGGATTGGGTCTTGGTTTTATTTGGGATTGCATGATCCATGCATTCCTGAAAGTGTTCATAGAATGCGTTTATAAAGGTTTCTGCGGTCTGGGCCGTATTTTCCACAGGCCTGGGGGCTTTGAAGGATTCCACCTCAGTTTTGAGGAGTGTGAAATTTGCTTTAGAGAAGTTTTTCACTGTGGTTTTCTGGGCAGGGGGTGGGGTCGGGATGTGAATATCCAGTGAGATTAGTTTATGGTCTGATCTTACCAGTGAGGGATACACTTCTGGTCTGGAGCATAGAGTCCCCATGTTGGTGATGATCAGGTCCAGTATGTTTTCCCCTCTTGTGGGAGTGGTAACAAGTTGTTCCATAGCATTTGAGTTTATAAATTCTAGGAACCTTTGGGCTAGGGTGTTGGAGCTAGAGTAATGCTCCCAGTCTATGTTTGGGTAGTTGAAGTCACCCAATATAATGGTGTTTGGAGAGACCTTCATATTTTCCAGTGTTCTCAGGAAGGCCGAGTGGAGTTCCTGTGTTTGGGAGGGTGGTCTGTAGCAGACTATAAACTGGAAGGCAGTTTTACCCACTGTTAGTTGCACATGGATAGTCTCTGATGCTTCGTGCTGTGCCACCAACCTGGAGGTGTGGGTATCTTTGACGAATATTGATACTCCCCCTCCTTTTGTGGTTTGGTCCAAGTTTTGGGGCCAAAAAGCATGGTATGAGGTATAACCTTGTAGTGCTGGGGTGCTCTCGGGAGCCTTGATCCAGGTTTCAGTTACTGCACAGATATCGATGTTCTCCATGCTAAGGAGAGTTTTGAGTGCATGCATCTTGAGGTTTAGACTTCTGGCATTGAGTAGCATTACTCTTAGTTTCTTATCCATAAAAATCAACTACCAAAAATTAGCGGACCGGAGTTCCACTGTGGTGACCCCTAACCGGGAAAAGCCGGAAGACACAAACAAACATTTCCTATAAACTAAATCAAACTACTTGCTGCAATATAACTAGCAGTTGCTACAGTTTGTATTACAAGTTGAACACTGCAGTTCTCTGATTTAACAGAGAATTTTTTTTTACTTCTAATCTGTAGCAAGTTTACTACAGTTTAGACTACACACAGAGCTCTACAGTGCTCAGGTTTGACAGTAAATGCAATATCAGCTTTTCAAAGCAGGTATGCATTAGAGAGCAATCAGGATCAGCCAGATGCATCCTCCAACTTTTTGTGCATCTGGCAATTGCGTCTTTCACCCTGCCCTAGTTCTGCTACTGTTGAAAAAGGTTATTCCTTCATGGCATGGCCCATTGTCAGAGGAACACCAAACTGAGAGCAATATTAAGGTTAATTTTGAAAAAACACATAAAAATTATCCTACTCTGTCAGTTTAGAACATTAAATGTAGGAGGAGGAGGGAAGCCAATGAATTTTCAGAATAAAAATGTGCATAAATCACCTATGAAGAGCCAAGTACTTAATTTCATCATTTCTACTACTAGTAGTTTTGAAAAGTTTGACTTGATAATATCTATGCATTTAGACTTCTAAGTAATGGGACTGGTGGTAATAGAGTCTGCAACAGAGTTAGAAATCCATATAATGGGGATTTTTAACAAGAAAAAAATGATCTCCATTAAAATATAGGAATCATGTATATTGCAGTGAATGGAGTTTAATTTACTTCAACCCACTGTTATTTTCTTTCTCTGCTTTTACTTGGACTATGGAATGAAGGGGTTGTAAGGTCTTCCCTGAGCATTGGAGTGCAGGAATGAATGGGCTGGTTCTTCATGACGAATAAATGACCCAATTTTGTGCATTGAAGAGATACATGATGTTCCAGATGCTAAGGCAGCATAAAAAAAAAAGATGCCACAAGCAATGGTGTGAAAAGCCAACAAATACTTTAGGATTACAAAATCTAATATGATCATTGCCTGATTGCTCTAAAGAGACTACTACTGACTCTTATATGGGCTGCCTCTGTACTGGGCTTCAATTTAGCATCTCACTATCAAGGATACATGAAGTTAGGTGATTTCATTTAGAAAGAACAATCTCACATAACCCACTTCTTAATAACTTTATCTATAAAGAGAATGTCAGAAATAGAATGGTAATTTTTAAGGATGCTTAAATCAAAACTCTTTAAAGGCTAAGTAATTAAAGCACCTCTTTTCACAAACATGGAAAAATCAAATAAAGTGATTTGGCCTTCTGTTTTTGCGTTTGGTTTGTTATTGTAGTAGACAATATTTCCATGCCCAAAGACGATAAAATACTTGAAAAATAACTGCATCTAATGATTAAAGTTAAGACTCAAATAGCCTCAGATGCCACCTTGTAATTTTTAGGATTTAATGCTTAAACCACATTTATAACCTCATATAGTTAACAAAATCCAAGCTATAAACCAATTTGCTCTTCCTGTCCTAAGTTGCAGTTTTGGAGTAATTGACTTCCCCCAAAACATGTTGGATAGATTAGATAGGAAAACAATAAGGATGCTTCATGCTCACCAAATGATTTATAAAAAATCAGTGCATACCAAGATTATATATTCCCCGTTCTGAAGAAGGGATGGGCCTCCTTGAAATTGACTATATGTATAGATCTCTAATCATGGGACTTCACACATATCTGCTGACCTCACAAGACCCAAACATATTGAAAGTTTTGAAACATGAGGAGAATTAATCTAAGATGTCTTCTCTGCTTAATCTAGCAGAAGCTTATCGTCATCAAGCAGGAATGAAAATCAAACCAGAAGTAGATAAAAATCAGGTAGCAACTGAATGTGCTAAAAACAAAAGAAAGAATATAAGGTGAAGGACCAGATGAGAAGGCAAGAAATGTGGAAAAAGCATAAATTTAGTTTCAAGTATAGAAAATCTCTGGTAGAACCTCATGTTGATCAGGAACGAACACAATAATGGTTAAGGAGAGGTGAATTCAAACCAAGGGATGAAAGGTTAATATTGGTGCCCCAAGATAGCAGGCTGCATACACATTGGTTTATAAAGTCTATTGCACATGTGGGAAAAACAGACAAATGTAGTTTTTTAAAAACTGAATTGGAAACAGTTGCACAACTCATTGTTGGTTGTAGCATACAAAGAGCAGAAGGACTGTATACTGAAAGGCATAATAATGTGGCGAGACTGTTGCACTGGGGATTGTGCAAACATTATGGTATTGTAGTGACTGAAAAACACTGGAAACATGAGTCACAAAGCATCATAAAAATTGAAGAAGTCTACATCACATGGGATCATCCATTACCAACAGTTCAAAAGATAGATGCTAGAAAACCGGATATAGTGGTCCAAGGAAAGAAGACAAGAGTAGCATTGATCATTGAAATCACCACACCCAGTGACTACAGTGTCTTGTGTAGTGAGAGACACAAAGTCATAAAATATCAGGATCTGCAGACAGAAATGAGAGCAATGTGGAAGTAAGATACCCAGACAGTTCCAATAATAGTAGGAGCAACTGGTCTTATAAAAAAGAATTTACAATCGTATTTCGATATGCTACCAATACATGTAACTCTATATGAACTGCAGAAGGAGTCATTACTGGGTGCATTGCAGTTGTTGCAAAGAGCACTACTGGCTGACATCAAAGACTGAAACAATACTTATCTCATTAACTTTAATCATACTTTAATTAAGGAATGGGGTCCATTTCTGTCATGGTATTAGAAACCCAAAAGACATGAAGAAATTAAAAGCATGAATTAAAATAAATGAACTTGGTCCATCAAATGTTACAATAATATACATATAATGTACCACAGCATATTTTGGCTAAATCACGAGGGAAGGACTGCCAGATTTTTGCCAATGTTATTAGCTAAAAAGTTGCATAGTTTCTTCACACAGAGAGGAAGAAAAGATCTTAGCAGAAACATGTTATGCTGGGATGTACAATCCATCAGCTACTCAGAACAACACTAGTAGTTGTTATTTACTGTAGAAAAAGATATAAACCAAGGCAAGGGCCACTCACAAAAGACAAAATAATAAACTGAGTCAAACAAAAACAGAAACGAAGGCAATTTTGTGTTACCTCGGTTTCTGTTTTTGTTTTGGTTTTACTCAGTTTATTATTTTGTGTTTTTTGGCTTTACTGTAGAAAAAGATCTTAGTACTGGTCTTGGCACTCAGTCTCTAAGATCAGCTTCTACACAATTAAAGTGCAGATACAGGAGGAAAAGATGCAGTGCAGTCATATCGGTCTATTAGCATATTTGCAGTGACTTTTACCCTGAATTTTCTTCACATTAAACAATTTACTAGTGGTATAATTCTCAAATAATCAGAATTTTTGGGTTTTAGCTATATATTCTGCTTACTTGTATGACACACTTTTATAGATCACTCTGAAGATTTCTACATGGAATGAGTGAGTCTGAATTGTTAAGGAAAATGTCACTGAAGAATCCACAATACCAAAGTCATTAAGTAAGTGGGACCTGCACTAATGGGTCTATATTACATAGTTAAAGTTTAATAACTTTGAACACGAAATGTTCAAACCATCTTGTTTGAAGTTAAAAAACTTCGACTATGGATAAAAAAAACAAACAAAAAAAAAAGAAAACAAAATAAACTGTTGTAAGCAGAG
Source organism: Protopterus annectens (assembly GCF_019279795.1). Taxonomy (NCBI): domain Eukaryota; kingdom Metazoa; phylum Chordata; order Ceratodontiformes; family Protopteridae; genus Protopterus; species Protopterus annectens. The sequence goes on from NC_056729.1 coordinate 895,621,261, forward strand.
GGGCAAGCTGCCCTGCACCCCCCACACCCCCCGCTACTTAAATATACAAACTCTGAGATCGCACCACATTGAACAAAACGGAAACCTCCCCTTACAGAGATTTCCATTGAAACACTCAAATTTCTGCAAATTCAAACTTATTATCTCGACCGTATGAGGTTCGACCTTGCAAAAGTTTGACTATCTGATAAGAACCCACACTAATGACTATGGTTTTACTTCTGTAGGCGAGCAGTTGCCTGCAAAGCAGTGCAAATCTGTTTTGTTTATGAACTATACACCTTTTCTGTCCAGTCTGTGTTGCTTTAGCAATTTGGTGAGTGGGCGTTATAAACTCTTCATATCTGTCTGTTCAGTCTCATCTCTCAAAAAAAAAAAAAAAAAAAAAAAACAAATTTAGTAGATAAGACTGATGCTATTGGTGGAGATCATTCAGTCCATATTCCTTATCATAGCCTTTCTATGGTGTTCATTGCAGATTCCCTACATGACTCAATGGATTGCAAACTGACTCTTGGGATCAAGACACTGTAGGGGAGAACTGGTACTATTGCCTTACCTGACAGACTATACACCTGTAGATTGGCACAGGGTTCTGTACACCCCATTTGTTATGTACTTCTCCAAACAAAAAAAACAGCATGAAGAAGGTCTATATTATGTGATCAAATGGTCAAATATTCAAACACGTAATAGTTGACCTGTAATAATCGAACCGCCATAATGTAGAATGGTTTAGTGGAGATCTCTGTACAGTGCGGAAATGGAAGTTTTCCATTGTCTGCATTGTAGTGTGATCTTGGAGTTGTTATATTTAAGTAGCGGGGGCTGTGGGGTGCAGGGTGTTTAAATGGTTTGTTTGGGTGGGTTTTTCTTTTTTTCTTTTCCATTCGACATTGTGGCAGTTCGATTATTACAGGTCAACTATTACATGTTCAAATATTTTACCATTCGATCATGTAATATAGAGACCATGAAGACTTCAGTATTATCTAAGATAATCAAATGGATAGGTTCCTTTAGCTGCCAGAACAGATTGAAAATCGTTATTGGAAAGAATCCTGAGTGGAGATATCTGTCTTATCTTCGGGTCAATGGAAGACCCTGCTGTGCGAGATTTCATTCTCCTCAGAGACACCAGTAATGTTAAAAAGTTTGCTCCAAATTTCCTACTTTAACTCATAAAATAATAAAAAAGTCTTCTTGGAGGGACAGGTTCATCACCAAAAGGATTCCCACTTGTGGATTAAACTTAAATACTAAATGGTGTAACACTTTGGCCTTTATCAAGTTAAGTCTTGACATTTAGCTGGATTCACCTAGGTTTATTCATCATTAGCAGTATGACCATTAATTTGTTGGCTCATATGTGGTATGGAACATCACACCTCTAGCAGCCTATACACATTACATTTCTATACATTTTATGAAACATAAACTTAAAAAGTATTAGATAAACAAATGCAAATATTTTGTGAACAATAAAAGCTATTGAAACTGTACAAATAGCAATGTCGTCTCTGTCTTTAATTTCTCCAAGTGTTTTGGGTTTCTAATACCATGACTGGAATGGACCTCATTCCTCAGTCAAAGTATGTTTAAGTTCATGAAATTAGTATTACTTCAATCTTTGATGTTAACCTGAAGTGCTCTTTGCAGCACCCACAATGTGCCCAATAATGACTCATGCAATTCATATGGAGTTAAAAGTATTGGTAGCATATCTAAACTGACTTCAAGTTCTTTTGTATGAGACCCATTTCTCCTACTACTGTTGGAACTGTCTGGCTATTCTTCCTCCACACAGCCCTCATTTATGCCTCCAAGTTATGGTATTTTATGACTCTTTGTCTCTCTGTATGTAAGACACCGTAATCACTGGGTGCAGAAATTTTAATGCTCGTGCTACTTTTGTCTTCTTTTCATGGACTACTAGATCTGGTTTTCTTGCATCTAGTTTTTGAACTGTTGGTAATCAGTGCTCCCATGTGATATAAAGTTTATCGTTTTCAATAATGCTTTGCGGCTTGTGTTTGCAATGCTACTTCAATGTTGTAAGATTTATACGATCTCCAATGCAACAGTCTTGCCACATTATTATGCCTTTCAGTATACAGTCCTTCTGCCATTAGTGTATCACACACAGCAAAAAGATGTCCTACTGTTCCCAATTTTGTTACACAGAACCTGCATTTGTCTGTTTCTCTGCCATGTTCAATAGACTTTCTAAACCAACATGTACATAGTCCACTATCCTGGGCTGCCAACATTAACTATTCATCTTTTGATTTAAATTCTTCTTTCTTTAACCATTCCTGCATCAGATCCTGAGCGACATGAGGTTGTTCCAGGAGTTTTCTGTAACTGTAACTATATTTATGCCTCTTCCACATTTCTTAACTTCTCATCTGATCCTTCACCTTATATTGTTTCTTTTGTTCTTTGGCACATTTAGTTGCTGCCTGATTTTTGTCTACTTCTGGTTTGATTTCCATTCATGCGTGACTCCAATATACTTCTGTTAAATTAAGCAAAGAGGTCATCTTAGACTTGTCAACCTCATGTTTTAAAACTTTTACTGTGTTTGGATCTTGTGAGGTCAGCAGATATGCATGCAGTCCTACAATTGTAGATCTATACATGTAATCAGTTTCAAGGAGGCCCATACTCCTTCAAAATGAGGAATATATAGTCTTAGTAAACACTGAATTTTATATATCATTTCATAAATGTGAAGAATTTCTTTTGTTTTTTTGTCCAACAGATCCAATATCTTTTAGGGCCAGTCAGTCACCCCAAAACTATCAGTTAGAATAGTAAAAGCAAACTGGTAACAAGACAAAAGAGCAACAATAATAAACAGTCACTTTGGAATATCCGCTTTTGAATTTTTATCCCTGGCATAATAATTTGTACTTTATCATGGCTACAGAGTGGTTTGTCACTGTTTCATTGTCACTGTAATGTAACTGATCAATGTAGAGTGCACCTTATACATTTTTAAGCACTCCTTTAGCCATGAGTGTGGGGTGTGCGGTGCTGACAAATCCTTTTTTGTAGTTTATCCATGCCGAAGTTTGATTCTTCCCCTTTTTTACAATTCTACGTTATGACTTTATTTAACAACAAATGATCATTAGTGGCCACAGTGGTGCAGCGGTTAGTGTTGTAGCCTCACAGCAAGAGGCTCTCTGGTTTGATTCTCAGCTGGGGTGCCTTCTGTGCAGAGTCTGCATTTCCTCCCTGGGGTCACATGAATTTCCTCTGGGTGCTCCATTTTCCTCCCACATTCCAAAGACATGCAGTAGGTGTATTTGACGCTCTAAATTGGCCATAGGTGAGAGTTTGTTTGTGAGTGAGTGGTATTTATGAAATACCGAGGCAGGGCTAGCCACTTGGTAGTTTAAACCTTGGCTCGAGATGATTGTCAGTGCTGAAGTGACACCATGACCCCATATGCAAAATGGGAAAAGGGACTGAGGATTTATGTATAATTTGTTCCATATGACTTTCTTTTGTTACCCTTTTGTTATATTGCAATGATTGAGAGTTTTTTTTCTAAATGACTATAAATCTGTTGGCATCAATTCCAGTTATAATGTATACATCATCAAAATCAAGTTATTGGCCTATAGTTTTTAGGATATCTTGCAGGTTCACTCTTAAGGAGGAGTATCATCGTTCCTGTTGTTAACCAGATTGGTGTATGTTTGGGGTGCGCATATAAATAGTTCTTAGGGATAAATCTTTGTGTAAAGATGTTAATACATTTAGCTAGAAGTTAGGTACTGTGTCTGGGCCTGCGGTATCCATTTAGCTTTCCTTACTTTAATTTCAGTTTCTCTGTCTGTTACTTCAGCCCATTTTATATCCTGTACATTCAACCTCCTACTGTTACTTTTACTTCTGCTATCGATTTAGCATCTTTATTATGTTCCATATGTGTCTATTTCTTCTTTTTTTGGCATTGTGTCTTTCTTTTGCCTTGTTTGCCAATTATCTGTAAAACTTTTTGGGTTTATCAGTGAATTGCTTAATTTTTATTTTTATTTTATATTTATTGGCATATCTTCTAAGTTTTTCCTGCTTGTGCTGATATCTTTAGTTGATTATGTACAATAGTGTACAATAGAGCCCGGTCTTTTCTGATACTGTGCATTGTTTTTATCATGTCTACCTTACTAAGTATTTTTGTTGATCTGTCCCCTCTTCTGTTGTCTTCTAACAGTAACACATCTTGTCTTAATTGCTTTATAGTTTTCTCTATTCAATACTCCCATGTTGATATTTGATTTCTTTCCTTCCTTTACATTACTGCCCTGTGTTTTTGTGGTAAGACTTTATCTGTTATTAATTTATCTGCATGGGTAATATATCCTATTTACTTCTGTTATATCACATGAATTTGCATGAACAGTCTTAATTGCTGTGTTCATTTGTTTTATCAAACTTCTAACATTTTTTGTCTTATTGACTTTCTGTACCTTGTGTCTTTCATTGATATTGATATGTTTATCCATCTCTATTAAATCAAGTAACTCTTCCCTTAGATCATTGTCTTATAAACCAAGGGCACAGTCTCTGTTCTTCTTTTCCTGTGGGTATTCTGCCGAAGGTTTCAGTGTGACATATTCTCTTCAGCTTCAACCTGTGTCATTCGTTGCTCTTTCTAATGAGAACTCACTGGCTTATCACTCCACAACAAATGGGAACTCACTGGCTTATCACTCCACAACATTGGCTTTGTCAGGAGTTGCCACTGTTTTCTGTTCCTTCCCTTGCTGTGCAACTACAACTGAACTTCTTTTTTCTGGTTTCCTACTCAAAGGCGCTAAAGTATCTTCAAATGGCAACTGATCTGATACTTCCCTCATGTGTTTCTGCTTAATTTGTGGACTCATTGTTCTGTCATGCTGTGATGTCAACAGACTTAGATTTTCTACAATAAATGTTTCCCTTCCCAAGTAATGCATGACTTTCCATTTGTTAACTTCTTCATTACTAATCCTCTTTTATACTTTCCCCTTTGTTTTCTTATTTTTTGTATTGCAAAATTTTCCATATCTGGATGACTTTGCCTACATTTTTCTTCAGATATCTTTTGTGCTGTTTTTTTTTTCTTTTTTGTATTGATTAATTTTGCTTTCTCATTTGCATAAATATTGTGCCATATTAAATCTTTTTCTTTTCCATGTTCATTTCTTCTTTAGATGTTTCCATTCCTCCTGTTTCTCCTTACTTTGGGGACTCATTACTCCATTATGCTGTAATACAACCTGTGTTAGACTTTCTGCACTAAATCTGTCACTTCACAGGTATTGCATAACTTCAGCTTCTGTTTGTTAACTTCTACTTTACTAGTCATTTGTTCTATGTTACCCCTTTGTGATTTTATTTTTTGTATTGTGACATTTTCCATATCTTAATGCCTTTGCCTATATTTATCTTCAAATATATTTAAAGCTTCTTTTTTTGTATTGATTAATTTGGATTTCTCCTTTGCATAAACATTGTACCATACGAGATGTCTCTTTGTTTCCCGTGTCCACCTTTCTTTTTTATACCTTTCAGAAATCTGTAGAGTTTGTTCTTTATATTTTCACAATTCGTCAGTCGCTTCTTTTTCCAAACAGCCCAAGATTTCTTGGTCTGTACAATGTTTTATATGAATCTGTTGTATTAATGAACACAAATTTACATTTGAGGATTTTGCCAGTTTTTCTTGTGCAACTATTTTTCTTTCCTGTAATTACTCCCTTAATCTTTTTGTATATCCTCTATCCAGAAATTCTGGGCTTCTTGCTTAATAGTAACAATAAATAATTTATTTCTTATCCTCAGTAGTCCACTCTATCATCTGTATGGCTCTTTTATTGGCCTGCCAGTTTTTTGTGTTTTTTGTGGTCTACTCCTTCCTTCAACAACAGAGGGGCATCCTCCACCTGATCCTAGCCTATCCCCATTATCGGAATATTTTTATGTCTTTTCTTGAGGATTCTACACTGTCATTTTTTTCCAGTCCTGGCACCAGTGCACCTACCAGGACTGAGCACTTTTTTTATCCTGGGACTTGTGCACCCATCTGTCTTTTTTTATATTTTAACCTACTTCTGTCCAGGATATATGCTATATAGAATGCAGTGTTATATAAACTCTTTGTCATCTTAGTGATGTCTTGTAAAAACAGAGTCCACCTCATGAAGGTACTCACCATGACATGAGGATGAATTTAATTCCAGCAATACTACTCTCCTTTGCTTGCTGATTTTATCATTTCTCCATTCAGACCTCCAATGTCATCAGTAAGAAATATTCTATACAGTGATCACAGACAGTACATTCATAGTCTTTCCATAAATACTTTAATATATTATAATGCACACAAACCCCAAATTATATTTTTTTGCAAAAGTTTCTCAAACAAATTGTCATGGCTTAGAAACTGCACATCTTAGATATATACTTCATTAATTTTTTTTGTTAAGATACATAAGTTTTCACATGACATTAAGACATTCCTCTTTGAGTGCATGTTTATTGAGATATGTATAGAAATATGAATGCACATGTTTAATTGCATAATTAGCAATATACATAACACTGAATATCACTCACTCTGCAAATATGTAAGACAGTTTGTTCAACAATATCTAATGTTTCCCCTGGAGTCATGCAACAGTTTGTAAATCACTTGATTTTTAAGTATTACTCGCATATGAAAGTATTGTTTATTTTCATAATTACTAACTAACTTACTAACAAACCGGTGATGGCTCAGCTATAGCATGATATAAATGGACACTGACAATGAATTTTCCTTTCTCCCACCATAGCCTATCAGAAGATACCCCCTCTCAGTTTTGAAAATACAAACATAAATAAGAAAGTATGAATAATAAATGACAAATTATTAATTTCTCCAATACACATCTTTGATTAACAGGATTAGTGCTATTTTGTTAATAACTCCTAGCTCTTTCTAATAATGCCAATTATTAGCTGAAAGATCACTTAGTTAAACAAGTTTGACCCCAAAAAAGGTCTAGACACCAAAAGGAGCTATGGGTGTGAACTGGAAATTTACAAAAAAGGTGCTGTAGGCTTGCATGATTTAACAAGTACGAAGGTAAATGTATTGGTTGTGTTCCATATGGGCCATAGATAGGCCCTGCCTGATCATTTAGACCATTATCCTAGCACTGACCTATGAACCTATGAAAAAGCTATTACAAGCAGCTGAGGAAGTTAAAGGAGTGCAGTAAGTTATGTGTCTGGGGGGTTCTGTTAAGAAATGTTGAGAAATTGTGCCAGTAATTTCAGACTACACTGTGCATGCTTTATGTTTCTCCTTATAACACCACTATAATAAATTCCACTGACATTTCAAATTTCCATCCCAAAAGCATCCTGTTTCCCCTCTTTAAAATCATTGAAAGATGTATTCAGCAACAATTTCTCCACTTCCTCTTACAAAATAAGCTAATGACCAATAAGCAACATGGATTTTGGCCAGACCACAGCACCTCCAGTGCATTACTGTCATTTACAACCACTGTCAATAAAGCTTGCGACTCTAATAAACTTGCATTTGCAGTATTTCTAGATCTATCAAAGCCCTTTCACATGGTCTCTCACAGTAAACTCCTCAATCAACTTTCCACCTGGTCTATCATCTCCATCTATTCAATGGGTTCTCTACCCACCTTGCCAACAGACAACAAGCTGTAAAATGGCAAGGCTCCATTTCTGTATACCATCCCACTTCCATAGGAATCCCATAATTATCCATCCTTGGTCCTCTACTATTCAATATTTTTATCAATAACCTACAATCATGTTCTTGTGAAGGCACCTTGATTCAACATGCAATTAACTCTGCCATCATCTTCTCTTCAAATACCTTAAATCACATCCAAGAAATCACTTAACAAGCTGTCTTCTCCACTGAAACCTGGTTTGCAAAGGCACAACTCCTACTCATCCTCCAAAAAAATCAAATTCCTCGTCTTTACCCTAAAATCTCATACCCCTAACAAAGCACCTGTCAAAATATTTTCAGCAAATGTCACTGAAATCAAATTAATCCAACATAACAAAGTATTAGGAGTCATAATAGATGATAATATTATCAAACCAAGACATTGGGCCGGATTCATGAAGGCTTGCACGGAGTCTAAGAGTAGTGTAAGACTCCATGCAGCCTTCGCGATCCAGGAACAGCCCAAAGTCCGTGTAAGAGCCAAGCTAAAACGGCTCTTACACGGAGTGGGCGTGGATAAGCTAATCACCTCACTTGCAGCCGAATAGCATGCAAATGAGGATGATTAGCGATCCAGGAAGCCCAGAACAGCCCGTGTAAGAACCGTTTTAGCTGCAGAAATGTACTCAGTTGACAACTGAGTACGTTTCTGCAAAAACTGCAATGGAGCCATGTCAGCTCCAAATAAAGGGTGCATATGTGTCAGGCAGCATGTCAATGGCCAAATATATGGCCATTGGCAAGGTAACCTGATGCAAATATATTAAAAATATAATTTTTTTTTCGGCGATTGCCAATGTTTAAACCCAGCGCAGCCCCGCGCAAACGGGCTGCGCTGTATAGAACATAAAAACGAAGGTTTTAAACCCACAAATGTGGGTTTTATGCAATACATGGAATGTCAATGCAGGGACCAGCAGACCAAAACCAACATGGCCACCGTGTAGTGGTTGCTAAGGGGGGAAGCTGAGTCTAAGACATGTAACTAAGCATTAGTAGGCAATCTGATGCAAATGAGTGTAAGGATACTGAATTCCACTGTCACATAGCAAATGAGCACAGTCTGAGTAGTGTAAGAGTTACAGAAGGGGAAGTAACAGAGTAGGAGATAGGTGACATCACAGGGGGGAATGGTAGAAAGAAATGCAGTTCATTGGAGGTTAGAGTTACATGACAGATGTCAGACAGATATCATGGAAAGAGGTGTGCCACTAACTAAGCATGAGAAAGTCAAGAAATGGAAGGTGTAAACTGTTGCCTACACCAAAGTTTCTTGGTGGATGTGTATGCGCACGTGTGCGCGCCATGAAGTGCGAGTAAGGCAGTGTGCACGCGTGTAAGGCAGACTGAGCATGTGGGAGCGTGTTGGGAGATGTTTAACACTGTTTGCGTGGGCGTGCATGCGTTTTAATCCGAATAAGCAGATTCTGAACCATGTAAGCATGTGTGCGCGCGTGTAAGCCACTGTGAGCATGTTTCTGCTGGTTTACACATGGCTCCACCCTGAGGAAACAGAAAGGAAAAAGGAAGCAACAGATTTAGTAGGAAGCTAGCAGGGAATACTGCTGGAGCTAGCAGGTGAAAACAATTAGATGCAGGCAATTACACAGGCAGAATAGTAGCCCAGCCCAGCACTTAAAACTCTGCAAACAGCAGTGCAGGATGTTTCTCTCAAGAGACACTGCAAGACAGGAGTTAAGTTATCAGAAGTGAAAACTGAAAAAGCTGAACTCAGAAATGTTAGGGGCTGCCATAGCTGTCATAATGAGACATAGGCGACTTGCTGAGGGTGGTGACAATGCAGATGGTGCCAGACAACCCACAGTGAGGAGACGGAGAAGAGTGTACAGGCCCAGGGTCACCTACCACGGGTTACATGAGCTGGAGATAGTAGAGCGCTATAGAGTGGACAGAGACCTCCTGCAGCAAATAGTGGAGCTGTGCAGGCCACGCCTCACACACAGAACCAACAGAGGGGAACCCATCCCAGTGGAAACCAAGGTATGTGTTGGCCTAAGAATACTAGCAACAGGTACCTTCCAGAGACCAACTGGTGATATGATGGGGATATCACAGGCATCAGCCTCCAGGGTACTGCACCAGTTCCTGGATGCCATGTCAGCACATGTCGGTGATCATGTATATTTCCCCAATGCCCGTGAGGTATTGGCCAGCAATATGCGTCTCTTCCAGCAAATAGCGGAATACCCTGAGGTAGTGGGTGCAATAGACTGCACGCACATACACATCAAAGCACCAGCCGGTGAGCAGGGTAGGGCATACTTCAACCACAAGGGCTTCCCCTCCATCAACTGCCAGGTTGTGTGTGATGCCCAGGGCATAATAATGAATGTGTGTGCTGGCTGTCCTGGGAGCTACCATGATTCCCACATCTGGCATTTGACGCAGCTGTACCAGACATTTGCCAATGGGGACATCCCGCACGGACACCTAGTGGGGGATGCAGGTTATGCACTGGAGCCGTGGCTGATGACACCCATCAGAAACGCACACACACCTGAATAGGAACGCCATAATGAGGCATACACACAAACACGTAATGTAATAGAGTGTGTGTTTGGGCTGCTCAAGTCACGGTTCCGGTGTCTGGACACATCTGGTGGAGCCTTGCAGTACACACCAACTACATGTACCCAAATTGTCATGGTATGTGCTATGCTACATAATATGATCTTGCTAAAACAGCTGCAGCAGGACCAGCGTAGGGCTGGGCCAAACAGCCCCCCACCATTGCCAAGGCCATCACAGGCAGAGCGTGACTCGGAGGAGGAACAACCTGAGCCTGCCCCAGTAGGCAGAAGGAGGCATGCCCAGTATGCCCTGGGCTTGGCAAAGAGGCAACGCATAGCACATACACTGGCTCAGTAGGAACCCTGGGAATGATACCCCTCTCTGACTCACTCATATAGTAACAGGGATGCCTAACATGACGCAACCTGCTCTCAAACATGTACAGGGAAGTGTAATATGCGCATCCGACAGAGGCAGCCCTGCAGCACCACCTGAGGCATGAATGCTATGTGTTAAGTAATGTAACACCATGTACTATATGCACACCTGAGGACCCTGACTAACATCCTACCCTCACCAAGCATCATGCCACAACATGACAATGAGATGATCAAGTGCAATAATTGACTGAAGTATCACAGTTAGTCAAAGGGGATCCAATGTGTGCCAGTCTGGGATGACATGCTGAGCATGACATGATGCACCACCTGCTAGGACTGGTGTGCACCTATCAGTGCAGGCAGTATGGATACTGGCAAAGGCTGTTGTCACCCACAGTGTGCCCTGAATAGGTAAGGCTCAAAACACAAACCTATCTCCATAGGTATCAGAAGGGATAAGAATAAGATAAGGGATAAGTCGAAACAGCAAGATGCATGCAGTCTAAACTCACCCAGTATGGAGAATGTTGATATCTGTGCTGTCACATAAAACTGAGCCAAGGCTCACAACAGCACCCTAACACTACCAGGTTACACCTCATACTGTGCTGTACAGCCTCAAAACTTGGAACAAGCTACAAAAGGAGGGTGACTAGCAAGAATTGTCAAGGATAACCACACCCCCATGTTGGTACCACAACAAAAAGCAGCATGGACTAGCCATGGTCAAGTAACAGTGGCTAAAACTGCCCCCCAGTTTATATCCTGCTACAGACTACTGTCCCAACACCAGGAACTGCACCTGGCCTATGCTGGAATACATGAATATATCAAGTCCTCCAAACCACATTATATTGGGTGACTGAAAATACCCAGACATAGACTGGGAGCATTATACTAGCTCCAACAGTGTAGGACAAAAGTCCATAGAATCCATAAACCAAAAGGCCCAGGAACAACGTACCACTCCCACAAGAGGGGTAAGCATACTGGATGTGATAATCAGCAACATGGGTACTGGATGGCAAGATGAGAAGTGTATTGCTCACTGGTAAAACCAGACCATAGAGTAATCACACTGGATATACAAATCCTGACCACAGTCCCTGGCCCGAAAACCACAGTGGAAAACATGTGTTAAGCAATTTTTGCACTCCTCCAAACTGATGTGGAATCCATTAAAGGTCCTGTGCAGGTGCAAAATATGGGCCACACCTCAGAACCTGTAATACAGCCATTCCATGAACACTGCCAGGAATGCTTGGATTATGCAATCCTAAATTAAAACAAGACACAATGCCATACATGCAGGAATCTGGCATGGTGGACACCAGCCATAACCAAACCATGCAAGAGAATGAGGAAGCTACTACATGATAGAGCAAACATAAACAATGAAGTAATCACTGATCAGTAGTATGGCAATAAAATCTGTCCACACATACAATCCACTAAGGCCAGCCACAACAAGTTGAATCTGTGAATCCTGAGGCAATGTTACACCTTCCCAAGTACATAGACAACCCCAACTCCACCCTAGAAATACAAATGTATGTGAGAGATGCAACCATCTATCCAAACTGGAGACTGAGCTCCCTCAACTCAGTACTCCCAAAACTAGTCAGGAGGAGAAGGTAACCACACACACCACAAACACAGTCCCACATAGACCTATCACAACTGCAAACCAAACACATAAACACAGAAAAACATTCCCAGAGGCACAAATTACAAACACAGCACACCAACAGAGGCCTCTAAAGCAGACACCCAATCAAACAACCTCCAAACATAGCACATGCAACACATAGTACACAAAGCTGGTGTGCCAAACAGTCACAGGCCAGAAGGAGAAACAACATGCCTGATACAGTTGTAATAGGTGACTCCATAGTCAGACACACTGCTGTCCCGCACACCAGACTGAACAAGGGAAAGGGTACAGTAAGCTGCCTGTAGGCTGCCACAATATGCCACATAACAGAAGTATGCAGGTCACTCCAAAGCAAGTAGAAATATGATGCAATCATAGTCCATGCTGGTGTGAATGACCTGAGATGTACCTCTAGACTACATGAAAAGAGACATAGATGAGCTCTCTGATTATGTAGTCCAGGCCGGTATGACACTCACCGTTTGCAGCATCCTACCCTTACCAAGAATAATGCCACAGTACAAACACGGAATGATCAGTCATAGCTAGTGGCACACTTACTGGTGTCATTCCAAGGGGATCCAATGTCTGTCTGCTTGGGATGTCATGCTTGACAAGCCACGCAGCTGTTCTTGGGATGGCCTGCACCTGTTATCCCTGGGCGTCTGAATATTGGATAAGGCCTTTGCCACCTCCATAGAGCCTTTTGTAGGCAAGGCTGAAAGGACTGACCCACCACCCTAGAAAACATAAGTGGGAAGAAACATAAGGGAAATGCTGACCAATGCCAGATGTGTAAACCCCAATATGCATGCTCCCAAGGCCATCCCCAGTATGGAGAACATCGATGTCTGTGCAGTGACAGAAACCTGCTGAAAGCCTCCTGACAGCACACCAGCACTACCAGGTTATACCACGTATCATGCGTCATGGCCCCAAAACCTGGAACAAAACATAAAAGGAGGGTGAGTATCCATAGTCAGCACAGATACCCATACGTCCAGGTAACTGACAATGCACAAGGCATTGGAGTCCACCCATGTGCAACTAACTGTAGGCAAGACTGCTGTACAGTCTGTAGCATGCTACAGACCACACTCTCACACACAGGAACCCCACCCAGCTGTCCTGAAGACACTGGACAGTATGAATGTCCCACCAAATACCAAACAAGGTACCACAAATTACAACATAGGTGGTAAACCATTATGTATGGAAGGAGTAACCATGGACCTAGGGACACAAGTGGACAGTAACCTGTTATGTGACACCCACATTGCCAATGTGGCTAGGAAGACTGTCTACATTTGACACCGTATCAGGAAAGTATTCACATCTACGTCAACAGAGGTCATTGTGCCCCTATACTGTTCTCTAATCACACCCATTATCTAGTACAATGCCTCATATGGGATGTACCTTACCTGACACCTGCAGCAGTTAGAAAGACCTCAAAGGTACCTCACCAAGAGGATAAAGGGTCTCAAATATATGTCATATGCTGCCTGGCTGTAGACACCCCAGCTGAATGCAGTCACATACTGCCTACACAGAGGCATTGCATGCCTGTTGTAGAAGGCCATGCACAACACAGGAGTAATGGACATGCTCCACCCCAGAAATCTCAAATCCATCTGAGCTGTGAGAGTGAGAGATGTCAACCTCAACAAATAATGAAATAGGATGTGCTGGTGGGACAGATACATAATCCAGAGGCTCCCCACACCCTGGACCAGAATCCCACTCCATGTTAGGCAGAGCCCCTCACTGACACTCTTCAACAGGAATCTTGCCAAGTGGATGGATGATTGTAGAGTTACACTGGGGGTCTTCACTGTGTCATGTCCAGACAGAGGCACAGAAAAGCAAATCATAAATGGCCATAATATTCACATAGCAAGGGGTGGCAAAAGCCACACACACTCTGGCTAGGCTAACAAATGCCCTAGGGTGGATAGCCTAGTATGAACCTATGAACCTATGAAGATACAAATTGTACAGGACACTAAGGATAATCCCAAGGCTTTCACAACTGATGGTAGGAACCGTGTTGGGAATTCACAGATATGCCCTGAATCACACAAATATCACAAACACACACACATGTTGCCAACATACATCCTGACAGGTGCAGTGCAACCCCCCCCCCCTCCCGAATGCAGAATATCTATCCCAGCAGACTGCTGGCCCCCTGACATTGCAGATGCTGAGGTAACAGCCAACATCTACAAACCAAAACACACAGCAGAATGGTATGAGATGGTGTCCTGGGCTTAGTGCAACATGGACTCCAAGATGAATGGAATGCCAAACCACACTACTGCTCAATGTCAGCCTTACCACAGAATATGTACCCAAAGAGCAGTGTACAACAACAGTGGTCCTTCTCAACAAAGGTGTTGCCTGAATGGATACTGAAAACTACTACCCCAGAATCCTGAGAAGCTCGGTCTGCACAGCTATGGAAAGGATCAGCATGTACCACAGACATAAAGATATTGGGGACCTACTGACACCGGACCCTACCCAGTGTGGCTTTCTCAAGTGCAGATCCTGCCCCTAAACATGTTTGACTCAATTGAAACAGTCATTAAGGTCATTGATGAGGGCAATGTGGTCCACACAGCGTAGCTGGACCTTGCAAAGGCTTCTATACAATACCCTACGTGTTCATTATAGATAAGCTCACCAGCTTAAATATAAACCCACATGTCAGTAGAGGGGTTGCAAACCAGACCAAGGACAGAACAGACATGGTCAGACATGCTGCAGCCATGTCAGACTACAAACCAGATATAACTGGCATCCCACAAGGCTTTGTCCTGGGATCTCCCTCGTCTGGTATATATGTCCCATAGGTACAGGCAAACATGGAAGGACTGTGTCCGAACATGTTTGCAGAGGGCTACAAACTGCTCACCACATATGATCCACCAGCTGACACAAGCATCCCACAAAAGGGCCACATAGAAACAGACAACTGGTGCCATAGCCATGTCAGCAAGCTAATTGCAGAAACGTATAGTCAACCCCGTGGATATACAGTAAGTGCCCACCAATTACCACATAGGTGTTAACCCATTATGTAGTTAACATGTAATGAGAGACCTGGGGACACAAGGTGATAGATATCCTGCATTGGACAAACATGTGCTGTAGTGTTTACAGAAACATACCATATACCCACCTAATCATGAAGGTTGTCAGATCTAGATAAGGGGAGGTCATTGTGGCTCTGCAGTCATCCTTCATCAGCGGTACAATTGACTACAATAGCCCCTGTGGGCTGTACCTCAGCAGACACCTCCATCAACTGTAAAGTCCCCAACAGTACCTCACCAGGAGTATCAAAGAGCTTTCACAGATGCCATGTGTTGCCTGTGTTGCTGGTATCAATAAACATGCTGCACCTTGTCCAATCTGAATGGCAGTGAGCTATGCACATGAGAGACCTGATCCCCAGCACTGACTTACATAGGACAAGCTGTACTGCATGATCCATAACACAGAAGCCACCCCCACCCATGAGTGAACCCCCAGTACAGGCTACCCATAGAGTCACTTATCAATCTTCCTCAACAGGAATCTTGATGAGTGGATGGGAGATGGTAGCTTTATCCTGGGTATCACTGTCATGTCACAGGTAGACAGAGGCACAGTATACTAACCATGACATATGTCATGGCAAACTCCACTTACAATGTGTGTTGAAGGACAAACACACTCTCCAACTAGCATTAGACATGGACTAGGGCACATCGCCAGTGTTTGCAAATGTACACCTATGTTGTGGAATACACTACCAATGTTGGACAAGCCTGGTTTAAGTAGTTCATATCTGAACAGAATGCAACATGGTCAGATGTACACAACTGGCCCCTAACCAGGCTGTTGTGCCCACTATCGAAATGTAAAGCAGTGATAGCACTAAAGCCCAGGATACTGTCCACCACAGTCAAAGTACTACCAGTACACTATACAGTACTACAGTGTTAGGTCAGTGTGAAAGGGTGTTGACAACTGTATGCAAAGTATCCCATGCAAACACTGCATGCACAGTATAATCCTGTTGTGTTCACACACAAAGCAGTTGTACAGTAACTACACAACATGACACACAACACACAACCATAAACGGGTGATATTTGTTGAAGTTCACACTCATCCACAAATGTGGTGGGCTGCAGAGTCCAACATATGGAATGCTCACACTGGGCATGCTCACACACTTTGATAAATGAGACATATGTCAGACAACATGCCATGGGAAGGCTGAACTGGGCATGCTCACACACTTAGGCCAAATCTCAGTTTAGCAGTTGGACACACATATCTGGTATTTTTATGTGTTATTCCAGGAACCAACCACATTACAGCAGTCTGCCCAGTGCACACAGTTAAATGACTACAGAGACATACGTGATATAGTGGATCCCTCCCATATGCAAACATCTTCCACAGATGCACAAGTTGTTCATACAAACAGGGAATGCTATGGCAATAAAGATGTGCAAACAGTCTATCAGCAACAAATAATGTGCATTTGACAATTAAACATATGGGTGTAGAGGTCAACACTAGGCTGTTTGCCCTAGGGAATGACAGCTTAGCCAGAGTGTGCTTGGTGTCTGCCTCCCCACAGGATGCACATTCCCCTTTCTAAACACCGATGATGTCAGCACCCTATAAGTACAGCAGGAAAAAAGAAACTTCTCAGTAATGCGAATAGCGCGCTCTGCTAATGCATCCGTCTCAAGTGTCATAACATAGTTAGGTAGGGGTTTGAATCCTGCAAATGCTGCGTGTGTGTGTTTGTGTGAGTGGGGTTGGTGTGTGTGTAAGTCTTTGGGAGAGAAATGTCCCTTTTGGCAACTAGGAAAACACACTACAGGATGCACATTCCCTTTCTAAACACCGATGATGTCAGCACCCTATAAGTACAGCAGGAGAAAAGAAACTTTCCAGTAATGCGAATAGCGCGCTCTGCTAATGCGTCTATCTCAAGTGTCATAACATAGTTAGGTAGGGATTTGAATCCTGCGAATGATAAGTGTGTGTGTTTGTCTGAGCGGGGTTAGTGTGTGTGAGGGAAATGTCCCTTTTGGCAACTAGGAGAACAGACTACAGGATGCACATTCCCCTTTCTAAACACTGATGATGTCAGCACTCTATAAGTATAGCAGGAGAAGGTAAACCTTCCAGTAATGCGAATAGTGCGCTCCGCTAATGCGTCCATCCCAAGTGCCATAACATAGTTAGGTAGGGGTTTGAATCCTCTGAATGGCAAGTGTGTGTGTTTGTCTGAGGGGGGTTAGTGTGTGTGAGAGAGATGTCCCTTTTGGCAACTAGGAGAACAGACTACAGGATGCACATTCCTCTTTCTAAACACTGATGATGTCAGCACCCTATAAGTACAGCAAGAGAAAGAAAACCTCCCCGTAATGCGAATAGCACACTCTGCTAATGTGTCCGTCTCGAGTGTCATAACATGGTCAGATAGGGGTTTGAATCCTGCAATTGGCAAGTGTGTGTTTTTGGCTGAGGGGGGTTAGTGTCTGTGAGGACAATGTCCCTTTTGGCAACTAGGGGAACAGACTACAGGATGCACATTCCCCATTCTAAACACTGTTCAGCTGAAGGCCATGGCTCTGGCACAAGTTGTCTGTTTCTATGATGCCCCTTTGGAAGATGCTTGTATCGGCTGGAGAGTCAATTATGGTGGCCAGTTTGCAGTCATCTGCATATTTGGTCAGCCACAGTCCGTCCATGTTGGCCTGTACCTCCAATAAATATATACCAAACAAGAGAGGTCCCAGGACTGAGCCTTGTGGGACACAACTCGTAACTGGTTTGGAGTCTGGCATGGCTCCAGCAATGCTAACCATGTGGGTTCTGTCCTTGAGCCACTGTGCAATCCATCTAGTGACATAGGGGCTTATATTTAAGCTGGTGAGCTTCTCTAGAATGCCCAAGTGGGGTATTGTTGTGAAGGCTTTTGCAAGGTCCAGGTAGGCTGTGTGAACCACCTTCCCCTCGTCGATGGCCTTGGTGACTGTTTCAAAGAAATCAACCAGGTTAAACCTGGTAGTGCTGGTGTGCTCTCAGTAGCCCTGAACCAGGCATCTGTTACTGCACAGATATCGATGTTCTCCATGCCAAGGAGTGTTTTGGGTGCATGCATCTGGAGGTTTAGACTTCTGGTGTTGGGTAGCATTGCTCTTAGTTTCTTATCCCTTGTGATACCTATGAAGGTGGGTTTGTCATTTGAGCCCTGCCTAACATAGGCACTATGGGGGTAGCAAGAGCCTTTGCCAATATCTGAAAGTCCAGGAGTGACAGGTGCAGGCCGTCCCTAGCAAAGCAGGTAGTTCAACAGAAGATGAATATGTGAAGGTGTAGTGCCTGTGATTAGTTAGCAGTAGCATATATGACTGCTCACGTGGACACATGCCAGGTAAGTCATATGCACTGTGTCACAGGCAATGTACATGTGAACAGGACAAACAGTGACATCCTGTCAAGTGGGACATGGACATACATATAGTAGGCTATGCAGATGGCAATAGGAGTCCACAGAAGCTCTATAACTATGCATTGCAGGTGTGATCAGTATTCCAGGGTAATTGCAAGCAAACATGCATGCAAACAAAGCTACAGTAAACAGGGCTGCATGTAGTCCATTGTACAACAAACAAGCTGTACCAGTTCCAGTAGGTAACACTGCAAATATGCAGGCACTATGCACTTGTACATGGAAATACACGGGTCAGATGGCTAGGGTCCAGTCTCAGTGCACACAAGTGTACAGACCATGTACTGTCAGGATGTACAATAACTGGATAGAAACCCATGTGCTCATACCTGCAGTAATACACATGTCAAATAACAGACACTGAGCCTTCACTCAGTGGTTCCATACTTAGTAGGATGTATGCTCCCTGGCCTGCCACCACAGTATCCCTGACATATATGGGGACTCTCCCTACTGTGACAGTTAGTTATGTGTGTTGGGGCTGTCTAGCATGGTATGAGATGTGAGCATGCAGTGCTAGGGTGCTCCTGTGTGTCCTGTACCAGTCGTGTAGTACTGCACACATATCAACATCCTCAAACATCTGCATTGCAGAGTCTAGTGTGGGCAACATGCCACTTGCAATTTACATGTCCATCATTGTGTATTACTACATTCATTACCCTATCCCCTGTGCTACCTATGTATGTAACCTTCTGTTGACATCATTACCACCAGTATGCCAACATGTGCAGATGATACACTATGGTACTTACCATGGGTGTAGACAACAGGACATGACAATCACACACTTACTGCATCAGGCATGCTGTGATATGCCCACAATTAATTCAGCACACAGTACTGTTAACAACATGATACTATTACTACACATCTATGTGGTCACCCTGTGCATCAGCAACATGTTAACCTATACCTGCACAGTTGTTACAGATTGCAGGAGGTGGCACAGTTTCATCATATGCACAGGGTGTGAACTTGGTATGCCTGAGTCAGCCAACGATACCACCAATTGACATGTATGTGTATGTGTGTTGGTGAGGGACAGCAGTTGAAGGTGGGGCAATGTTGATGCAGTATGTGCGTGTATGCGGTAGCCCTAGGTGTTGTCAATTCGCATGTGTGTATGGATGCACACAGTTCCACCTCATGGCTGCCATATACTGGTGTTTGTGGACAGCCACAGACTGTACCTGCCAGGTCATACAGATCAGTGTCTCTGGCCACAGACATGGTACCTGTGCCTTGCAGGGGTGCTACGGACTGTATCCAGTACCAACCCAGACTGGGTACTGTCATCAGAAGCAGGTGTTCGTTGACTGGACACAGATCCCTGTCGGGCCTGGCCAGAGCCACGTGCATGTGGTCTCCTGGGGCGGTCTGATGACAGCACAGACCCAGCACTGCTGGGGCTGCTGCTGGCACTACGGTGGCAGCCGCGGCCCTGTTGTCATCTGCGACGACTGCCAGCTGTTGCTGGCATACGGCCACGTCGATGCCTCAACCGCCCACCATCGCCCTGGCTCATGGACATGTAGTTGTGGAACCGGTCTAATATGTTCCCACAACGTCTGTCTATGACATCGGTGAAATCACGGATGGCAGCTGCAATGTCACGCATACTGTCAGTCATGGCTGTGCGACATGCTGTCAGCTCCCTCAGACCCTGTCTGGTGTACTGTTCCATACGTGACTGTGCCTGCATGACAGCCCGAAACATAGCTGAGGTTGTAAGACCTCTGTGGGCACGTCTGACAGGGGCAGTATGCCCACGGATGCTCCCACGAGAACCCCTGGACATCTGTCTGTGTGGTACCATCTCTGGGCCATGCCCATGGCTGCTGTGTGGGGAGGCATGTGCCACAGATACCACATTACCCTGGTCAATGCCCACTGTATGCTGTCCATCACCTAGGGACATTGGTGACAAAGGGTGTATTGGCAGGATAACTGTGCGCATTGATGGGGTCGACAGCTGTGTACTGTCAATCGGCTGACCAATGGCGGACCCTGGCATACTTTCCTGTGCCATTACACAGATGTCATCATTATCAGTACCCACGGCACCTGACTCAGGTTCCCTGCTAGATGACACCAGAGCAGCAACAGAACCTGTGGGAGGGAAACAGGAAACACAGTTTACAATGTCTACACATTACCAGCGATGCACACATGCACAGGTGCACAAATGCACACATGCACACATGCACATGTGCACACATGCACACATGCACAGGTGCACACATGCACACATGCACACATGCACTCTTGCACACATGCACAGGTGCACACATGCACACATGCACAGATGCACACATGCACACATGCACACATGCCCACATGCACAGGTGCACACATGCACAGGTGCACACATGCACACATGTACACATGCACAGGTGCACACATGCACACATGCACACATGCACATGTGCACACATGCACACATGCACAGGTGCACACATGCACACATGCACACATGCACACCTGCACACATGCACACATGCACACATGCACACATGCACACAGTTTCACACAATTGTACAGTACTCAGTATGCGTGATATCAACACACAGACACAGACACACCTACATGCATACAAAGAGCACTACTAAGTGAGCCAAATAGTACTATTACTATCAACACTATTACAGGAATTGTTAATACACACTCACCAGCATGGATAGGCTGCATTGCTGTTATGTCAGAGGGTCCTGCAGACGTGAAGAAACTAATGTCAGTGGGCACAACTGTGCCCTTGTTACTGAGTATGATACAGGTCAGTAGTACAACAGTCGCCTTTCACAGGTCAGCTGCTAATATTGAGGATATCACACTTGCACATTAAATACTATGGTGACAGCTACAAACCAAGGACACACCTCACACATGCATTAACTACCAGTGTACACAACAGTCAACTATACATATGGCATATTACCTGCACGTTCACTGTCTTGCTGCTGTGTGGCTCCAGCCTCCATCATAATGCATGTCTGCTGCTGTTGTTGTTGCTGGCGGACTGGAGCCACTACACTCATGAGTAGTCCCTCCAGTCTGGTGAGTGGGGGATGTGTAGCCACCCCACCACCTTTGGCGACCTGTTGCCTGTGGATATCTGATGCACGCTGATGGACATGTCTGATTAAATCACTGCAGTGATGTTG
The DNA here is from genome assembly GCF_019279795.1 of Protopterus annectens. Taxonomy (NCBI): domain Eukaryota; kingdom Metazoa; phylum Chordata; order Ceratodontiformes; family Protopteridae; genus Protopterus; species Protopterus annectens. The sequence goes on from NC_056729.1 coordinate 895,643,282, forward strand.
TACCTGCTCATATGTCCTATTATGCGTGCCTATGTCATTTATCCGATGGACAAGGTCTTGCCAAGGTGCAGCCCTCTCCTGCTGATTCTGGCTGGGGCAGGAAAAGAGTATTGCATAATCCCGCACCAGGCTCTGGTGTATCTCCTCATCCTCAGCTGTGGAGTAGGTGGGATTCCGCGGGTGGGCCATGTACCTGAGAAAGAAAATAACCTGGTATCAGCAATATATGTCAGCAGAATTTGGCACACATACTACACATGCTACTCGACTGTTATGATACAACATATCTCACATATGTAGCATCTGTCTGTCTATTGGTGGATACACATGTAGATGGCCAGGTATCAGTGCTCAGCCAGCAACTGTGCAACAGTACCTGGCAGACTCCATATGACATACTACCAAACCCCAACAGTCAGAACACTGATTCAGGTCAAGAGCACCTCCTCACTCTGGGGGTTTGTATCTAGGTACTGTATGGCCTACATCATCAACTACTGTGAGGTGACCACACACTGATTGCCCTGGATATACATATCCCACCTCCACCACCAGCACAAACGATTATAATGCATAACATTACAGATACAAACTTTACACTTTGTAACAGTGACATGGTATCCTTTCAGCCCACTGGGCCAGTGGCAGATACAACCCACAATGCTGACCCCTACACAATTGCTTTCTACAGACATCTCCGAGAATGCATGGATCATGCAATCCCATATATGACCAAGACACTCTCCACAAAGGGACAGCATCCTGTCTGGTGGACCCCAGCCATAGACAGATTGTATTACAGAAGATGGAAGCTACTGCAAGACAGAGCATAATTCCATAAAGGGAGGGCATGTCTGAGCAGCACTAGTAAGGATCTATTTTCCATCATACAAAATACATGGGCAACTTTGAGAGGGAAATCAAGAGGGACACTACAGATAACCAGAAGGCCTTCTTCAGTTATGTTAGCAACCTGGTCAGGATCCCTCCTCTATGCCCATAGGTAGTACACAACAACAAATATTTCACTGACACCACAGATATCGACAACATTGTGGTAGACAGGTTCAGTGCAGGTGTCACCCTGCCCTCTCCCCCAGAATAAGGCATAGTTATCCCAGCTGACTGTAACCTCCCTGTCATCATAGATGTCCAGGTGAGAGCTACCCTCAGGACAGCAGAATACACAACATGGATGGGACCTGATGGTATCCCCAGTTGCATGCTACATAAACTCTGACAGGAGCTAAACACACATATAGAAGTGCTATGTAACACTAGCCTGACTACAGGATATGTACCTGTACACTGGCGCACAGCAGCAGTGGTTCCACTCCACAAAGGAGGCACCTCAACATACCAATACAATACAACACAATACATTACATTACAATACAATACTATACAATATGCTATTGCCCCTGGGACTACAGCAGCATACTGTTCTGCTACCCTGACCATTGTGACACATGTGGTGTGATGGTACCGGCTGCTGTCACACAGTTACACAGGGTGACTCATATGGCATATTACCTATCTGACTAACATTCAGCAGGGGTATGTCTGACATGTACTCATGGGGATTCTTGCTTCTTAACACTGTGTGGTTTATTGCAGGGTATGTCTTATCTGTGGGTAGGAACTCTTACCTCCACATGTGCACTCTATTGCAGTGGCACGGACGACACACAGCAGACATTTAGGTTGTGGATGGTGTGAGGTGTTACTATGGTTGTTGGACATCTGTCATGGGTGTGACTTACATATGTAAATCCGGGAGTGGTAACCTCTATGTGGGTAGCATATGTGTACTCTGTGGTGTTGTCAGTCACTGTGCATTGGTAATGTGTTTGAGTGCATTGTCACAGTGTTGTACATGTCACTGTGTCCTTCTCCATATCTGTAGCTGTCATGTGAGGTCCATACCATGGCATCCATTATGTGGTGTGGAGGGTACACCGACCTACATGTCCATAGCTGACTCACCATGTCCGCTGACACATACCATGTGCAGATATTCCAGGGATAGTGTGCCACTGTGAATATCATTGGGGCCACTATTGTACACATTTATGACCCTGTTCACCCCTGACACATGCAGTGGTGGGCAGCCAATCACATATCTGGTGGTTACTGGTGTAGGTGATCTGGAATGTGGTATGGTACTCCGGTTTTGACACTGGTGTTCACTCCATGCCTTTGTCACCAGGCACCTGTTGCAATACATCTGTACACATGTGCCTCACTCAGAATTTATATACATCTCTCTCTCTCTCTATATATATATATATATATATATAAATGTATATAGATATATCTATATGTATATATATATATATATATATATGTCCCTATACACATACACATATATATATTGATGTACATATATTGCTATAGATGTGGAGGGGGCACAGAGGGGTGTGAGTGACAGAGGGGGTGGGACAGGCTGTGTTGCAGGTCGTCATATACAGTCATACCTGTAGGTAGTCAGATCAGTCTGTCTATGTATATGCATCTACATATATCTATATCTGTATGTGTGCATTACATAGATATGTTTGTACAATATTCTATCTACATCTGTCTATGTATTCCTACATCTCTCCCTCTATGTATGTATACATACATACATATATATATATATATATATATATATATATATATATATATATATATATATAGATATATATATAGATATATATATATATATGTATATACACATACATATGTTGACATACATACGTATCCATATGTTAGACAGGTATATCAACATATTTGTCTACCATACTGTATACACACACTAACATACTGCTAAACATACATAACTGTGTAACCTACTTTGTACATGGCACTACAAACTACAATCAAACAACATTGATATGTGCACATAGATGCTCTCACATACAAATGTATGTACAGCCTTCATTGATAGTTGCTGTATGTCCCCTGCCCTTTACACATCTTCATATACATATGGATACAGACCAATGACACATATGGAGGGTTCACAGTATGTAGACCTTTATAGTATTACTTTACATTACCTGTGTTTGTCACAGCTGCTTGTGTTGCTGTCTGGTTCTCTGTCCTGCTGCTCCACTTCCCAGTTGTCAGCTTTCAGGTAGCTGTTGCTGAACAATTTGTTTGTGTCTGCTTAATTGCAGTTTTCTCTGTCTCTGTCTGTCTCTCTCTCTCTCTCTCTCTCTCTCTCTCTGTCAGTCTCTCACGTCCTTCTCAGGGTGCAATGAAAGTATTGCATGTGTGGACTGGGAGTACAGCATACTTTTGTAGGTATCTGCATATGCCCATGTGATGGCCTCTGCACCAATTGTTAGCCAGCATTTGCTAATTGCATGCAGCCAGTTGTGTACTGATTGCAGTTCTCACTGTGATTTCAGAACAGTGCTATAAAAAGGTATGTGAGATAGGCGTAGCCTTTTCAGATTTTAAGGGCAGGGACCATGCTGTTATGCTGTGGACAATGTTCTGTGAGTGTAAAGGTTGGTATCTCTCTCATATTTCCAGGTGTGTTGTAGATTAACATTCCTCCATTCATTTCTCCAGTTTCCTGTACTAACTGTGTATGTACACTGACACCTACAACTACTACTACTGTTAATGTGTGTGTGTGTGTGTGTGTGTGTGTGTGTGTGTGTGTGTGTGTGTGTGTGTGTGTGTGTGTGTGTGTGTGTGTGTGCTTTCCTTTCACTTTTGCTTGCACTTTTTTGCTAAGGCTTCAATAGTTGCCCTTTACAGTCACTACTTGAATGCCTGCTAGGTGTCTTGACTGTAGTGTGCTGCTGTAGCTTTCCTATTTTCCATGTACATTCACACCTTGGAATGCTTGCTATATCTGCTAGGGTGTTACAGCATGCAGTGTGGTCTGGCCATGGTGTGGGCCTTGACATCTATTAGGGTATTTGAGTATGCTGCTGAGCAGGCCCCAGAGACTTTCAGGTTCATCTGTTATGTGCCTCATGGAATGGTAGATATCAATGGGGTACACCCATTAAAATGTCTGGTATGCTGCAGTTGTGACTGTGGGTTAGCATGAGCATATGTATTACTACACTTTTTCTGCCATGCAAGTGGTGAATACTTTCAGGACTCCATAGTTACCATTGCATGTGTTACACCTTTCTGCCTACTGTTTGTACATTTCACATGGGGTCTGTGGGGCATCCCTGTAAGTCATTCACCGTTGCTATGTCTAGGCTCTTAACTATTCAAATATGGTGGTGTCAGACCCGTCATGTGTACAGATATTTGCAGGTTGTCCACATTTCTGCCTCATATTTTGGTCAATATCTCATGCACACCTTTTTCTGGCAAGTCACTCTGGGCTCAAGTCAGAATATGGTGACAAACATTCAAGTTTCAGACTGCATGCCCTTCCAAACATCCCACTAAGTGCAGACCCTGTTACTCTCTGAACTGTCTGCGTTTGTTGTAACATTATTTGTAATGTGTCCCTGGTTTTGGGCCTTTGCTCCACATATTTTATTACTTGGTCCAGATGTGTTGCTGTAAGAGGTTGTGGGGTATGGGCAGTGCTTATCCTGCTGTGAGTATGTGTGTGTCTTGCAAGGTGCTATAGTGACATTATTACCTACTAGCTTCCAACTAGCATGGCTGTTTCTGTTCACACACTACTATTATGGAACTCCACTAGTTTTGATAGTAATTCTAAATGGCATGCTTTGTGTACTACACATCTATATTCCCTTTACATTCATTCCTACTATTACATGATATATTTATTTTAGCACAATGTTCTTGTATAAGAGTCATGGCTTAGTGGTAAGTCATGCAGACTACTGTTTCCAAGGTCCTGGGTTCAGGACTCACAGTGGGATTTTATTTTGCTTTTGAGCTGAGTACAGGACCTGTCAATCAAAGTGACTAAGGCACTTTTAAGCAGTTGTAACCGGGTTAGCGCTGGTTTGTGCGGAGCTCACACATGCGCACTGGTGGTTAGCTCCGCGCACACCCGCTTACAACCGCTTAAACGTGCTTACTCTTGCGCACACCTGTGCTATTTTCTTTGAAAGAAAAGAAAATGGGGAGACAGGAAAGTGGTGAAAAAGGGGTCACAAAGAGGGTAAGACAGTAGGGAAACAAGCTTGGGATGTGCAGGAGGGATGTAGGTAAGGCCCATAGCTGCCCATTTCTTCATCAGCAACAGCTGTGCATATGTATGTAATTTGGTGTGACATTTGAAACCTTCCACCCCTGAGAAAGGTGTCAGGACAACAATAATACTTGTTGTACAGCCAATTGTAATTGATAGGTTCCATGTCCAGTAGACATATGTGCGGAATGGGCAGCTATGTATGGGGCGTAATTTTTTTGTGGGTACAGAGTGCCCTTTTTTTTTTCAGGTGAGAGTGGTATGTCAGGTGAAGGAAGTCGGTACAGCTGGGGAGGTAGGTTGGGTAGGTAAACAGACAAGACAAACAAGACGCATACAGGGGTGGTGTATGACACGTGTGGGGGGGTTACACAATTGACGGGGACGGAGGTATGGATATCCAGAGCCCATGAGCCCACAGATGGCAACAGTGGAACTGATATCCCCACCCATAGGCAGTTGCCACTGTTCCTTCACTGCCCAGGACGGGGCTGTGCTGGGGGCTGTGTAGGCAGGACAACAGGCATGCCCGTTAGTTGCGCCACCCGTGCCTCGAGCTGGCGTAGGGGCTCGAGAACAGAGTCCCGAATCTCCCTACGCACCACAGTCCGGACGCTACGGAGGGTGAGTGGTGGTCCTCCTACGGCCACACTTGCAGAGGGGGGGCAAACCCCATCCCCTGCAGCGCTTCCACCCGCAGGTGGCACAGGGCCACCGGAGGAGGGTCCGGACTCGGCACTAGTGCCAGGTGCACTCGCCAGCTGAGGTGGGAGAGGTGGGTCCGCTGGAACCCGCCTTCCCTGTCGTACTATGTTTTGCATTATGTCATGACAGTTTGGGTTAGTGACATCTAATACCATTCACAATTAGTTGTAACTGCATGCATTAGTATTCCCATTAACCAAACACCCAGATATTCACACCATTGAACAGCGTGCATAACACATGCATAATTTGAACAGAAATACACAGTCCAACAACATGCAGGGTTAATTGATGGCAACAGGCCATCGGGTGTGGATGTATGAACAGGGCAGATGCATCAACAGACATGCAAATATATATGACCCAACAGGACAAACGTCCAGGGGTGTTAATTGTGATTGCAAATGCCATTTTCACGTGGAATGGGTTATATGTGGTTATAGGGTGGGGTGAAGAAAGTAATATTAACACCTTTGAATAACAATACATATGCTGTACATTTCTAATAGCTACAGTTATATACACACTACTGTTCTAACTACAGTTTCCTATATGATAACTATTTCAACTTGGTGATAGGACTGTTAATGCAACATCAATATACATTTTATGGTTCTTCATACACATTCATATCTAGCTTTGTTCAGCTACATCAGGGCTACATTTGCTTTATATAGTTGTAGACAAGTGTGGATGTTTGGTATATCAGACAAACATCCTATCTGCATATTGCAGACTGAGAGCAACATATCCTGATTTTGGGATACACATTCCAGATGCAGCAACACTTTGAACAGATTTTGCTGTTTGGTTTTGAATCTCACATGCATTTCATTCTGTCTTGACTGCAGTATACTTTATTCAGGGGTTATTACTACTGTATTGCTGGATTCATGGCACTTTCTCACACTCTCTCACTTGCTTTCATTTTACTATTCAGGATGGTACTTCTAGGCTTTATTGACATGTTTTAACAGTAGTTATTACAATCCTTTCCAGCAGTCTCACTTCTGTCATGTTTCAGTATTTCCACAGGGATATATTTCACACATGTGATTTCATCATCTTCTGCAGCTATACTTTTCAGCCTGCTGCAGGTTGTGTACTATTTTCTTACAGGCAGGACATTTTTATTTCAGAATATATGTCGGACAGTTTCATGTTTAGGTTAAACTTACAGGCTGAAAACTTTTGTAATCAAGCAATACTTGCATACACTTTCACACTGTTACTTGCAGATTTTATTCCTTACTGACTACACTGCACTCTTTTGCTGACTGTCATACTTTTATATTTCTTTATAGTTACTGGTAGTGGATTACTGACCTGCCTGGTGGCGCAACCGCACCAGCCTATCGCCATAGGCTCTGCGGTTCACAGAACGGACACCTGCAGCTGTAATATACATCTCCATAATATCAGCTAGTTTAATTTCTTACATACATAATTAAATGTTACTTACTCAGTAGTGGGGCGTTGGGTGTTTGCCGGGCCTCCTGGATCCAAAGGTTCAGTTGGTCCTGCTTGCGTCTCTTCAGGTCCGCATGGTGGTGACGGACCTGCTCGCCAGTCCTTGGAATCCCTGTGGCACTGGTGAGATCATAAGCCAACCGGTCCCACGCCTCAGCCCTGTATGCTCCCCAGAGGACCTGGCCCTGCATGAGTTGGGCCTCATGATTATGGACTAGGAGCCAGACCATGTACCTGGACTCCTCAACACCCCACCTCTGTGCTCAAAAGCGACTACCCTCTCCTACTCCTGTCATTCTGCCTGCAGGTCAGTTCTACAATCGTTTATGCTGTGTATTCCCACCTATGGGGCTTATATAGTCTGTTTTTCCCGCACATATCTGTGATTGGCCATTTTGGAATTGTATCAACTTCAGTAAACCTGCATTGTCATGTTCTAGTTTGTATTCATTCCTATATATTAGCTATTATTGCATTTACAGGTACTGCTGTCATGGCTTAGTGGTTCTGTACCTTGACTATGGTGTATAGTATCCTGGGTTCAAACCTGGCCACTGCTTTTTATTTTTCATGACTGTCTAGACATGCTGAGGGGTGTGTCTGTGTAAAGGCAGTTTTGATACGGCTTGCTCAACGTTGCCCGTCGGTTAGCTCGTTTGCGCAGTGCGCAGCTCTGCGCAAACGGGGTACGCAGCTTTAAGCCTCATTTGGTCATAGGCACGCATATTACGCTTAGCTCAGTTAGGGGCACATAGATTTAGCATGTTAAACCACTGCTCAGCTACGGGCACTCATTTTGCACCAGTTAAACCACTGCTCATCTACGGGCACATGTACTTACTCTGTTAAACTGTAGCTCAGCTATGGGCATATCTGGCATTTTTTCTTCTTTTGTTACCTCACATGTCTTCAATATAAATGGGCTATTTCATTCCATTTTACATAACTTGTGGTTTTATGTGTACATATTTGTCAGGGACTTGTTTCCTGCTTATTTTGCAAAAAAAAAAAATTGGTGTTGTGGGGGCTCGAATCATGAATGCCTGCTCTGCAGCCAACATCTCTACCACTATGCTATTGCTTCCTGGCTTATTTTGCATATTTAGTTCTTATATGCTTTCCCACTGACTGCTAACTGTAGCTGCGCTACGGGCATGCCCGTGCAAACGAGCGCACTCACAGTTAAACATCTTTACAATTTAAAAAAAATATATAACATGTTCATTTATATATATTTTATGTTCATAGTCTGTGGGGGCATGTGTTGTGTTGTGTTTATTCACATTTCCGTGGACTCTGTTGTGGGTGTTTACTTTGGGCACTTTTACACTTCTGGGGGCGTGTCCGCTTGCAGGGCTCAGCCTACGGACACGCCCCCTACTGTCTTACATGGACCATGTTAGACTTAGGTGTGATTCAGCATGCTCTCATGAATATGCAAAGCATGCTGACATCACTCCGTTTAACTGCAGCCTCCGTGTAAGAGTTATAACTCTTACACGGAGGCTTTGTGAATCCTGGGGATTAACTAGTACTACCACTGCTATAATTACAAAAGGTTACCATGAAACTATGTAATGATTTATATTGCTAATGAAGGTTTATGTCCCCCTATTGGTCTGTCTTCATACTACTGGAAAATAATCTAATCTACTATGTATACATTGTATCGTGTTTCAAACCACAACTAAATACCATGAACTATATTAACTATTCCTAATATTATGAATGCTTTACTCCCACTGTATTGTGCTGTCTTCATAGCACTATAAAAAGGTCTGCTTTAAAGTTGTAATGTATTGTGATGCTGTTTAACCACCTAAATGTATCTGTAATTGTCTTTCTATGTGGAGCTTTTCTGCCTGGGCCTCTGCTGAAAAAGAGCCTTGTGCCCAGTCAGACACCCTGGTTAACAAATGTAAAATAAAAAAAAATGACCTCCACATCTGCACCAATATCAAGTAAGCCCATCAAAACTAGGCATGCTATGCAGAAACAAACATTTTCTGAGCAAACCACAGAAATTACTCTAGCCAATGCCTACCCACCCCCCAGTCAATGGAACACCAATTCTAATTTGCAATCCTCCACAAAAAAACAAACTTGAAAGTTGCTACAACAAAATTCCCAAGTTTATTACTAATTCATCCTCCTTTACCCATCACTGTAAAGCTCTGCATACCCTTATCTGGCTGGAACCCCCCCCCCCCCAGCTTTTAACAGTACATAAATTCATGCACAAATCATTAGCTTGCTCAGCGTTTACCCCTTTAATCAATATGTATTTTCCGAAAAGAACTCTAAGATCAGAAGACAAACAATTTCTAACCATAAATAAACTAAATAAATCCACTGGACAAATCCTGTAGTCGTCCTCAGTAGCAAAACAATGGAACTCCTTACCTCTGACTGCCAGAACTATTTCTAACCTACCCATATTTAAATACTCCCTAAAAGAATACATTGGACCTACTCCTGTGCCATTCCTGGCTGAACTTACTCAATGCACTTCACATACCCCCTTCAGTCTATATCACACTACACAACACTCCAGCCTCCTACTCCATTCCTGTTTGTTTTCCTCACTTCCTTACCTTGCCTTATTTAATTCATCTCTGCAGACCTTTCCTTTACCTCTTTCTCTTTCCTCCCTACTCAACAAAGCTACCTGAAGACACCCACCCTGCATTCTTCTTATGATCTCCTTCTCTCCATCCTTCTTCCTTTTTTATTCTTTAGCCAAAATATGAACACCCTCTTTCATACTAAGACATCACTCAATCTTATCTCACTGTCTCTAGTCATGTAATCTCTGATATGTCTTTAAATATCTCATTAGAATTGTCTCAGTTCTCATTTATCACATACTAGTCTGTATAATAAATAATATGACTACTGAGTTTTTCCTCACATATTCGATTTAACTCATGTTATTGTTTTTCATTGCACTATACTATGAAACATATGGTCTATGTTTTTCTCATCACATTTTTTTCATTTTTATGTTTTGTAGTGTAACATGATACTTTGCAATTTAAAATATTTGTACATGATGTTTTGTGATTTAACATGAAACTTTCTGATTGAAAATGTCTGTACTTGATCTTTGAAATGTCATGATTGTGAAGCTTTTCTCCCCAGGCCTCCACTGAAAATAGGCATTTTCGGGGCCAGTTGGACTTTCCCAGTAAACAAATGCCAAATAAATAAATAATAATGTTCTAAAATACACATTGTATTTTTGTGAGTTTAAGATAACTGACTGAAAAAACAAGGACTTGTGCCCAGTTATCACTCAGGGTAGTAAAGGTATTAGAGTCTAATTAAAAAAAATAATAATAATAATGTTTAATTTTCTGGAGGCTGATTTGAAAGAACTTAGCATTTCTGTGTGCATGTTTTAAGTTGTTTATTTTAGCTTTTCAAAATTCTATTCATTCTATAAGTGCAGAAGAAACTTAGCATATGTTATCTCTTATGGAAGTATTTTTTATGGTTTCAAAAGATCCATTCTTGATGAAGAATTTTCTTTACTGCATTCTGTATTCCCCCGATTATTCATTGGAGAAGATACAGAATGCTATTTGTCACATGTGTGGCTAGTATAGATGCAGTGGCTTTTTTTTTTGGTGGAATTATTTCATAATGGAAGTAAGTCTGGATTTATAAGTTATTCTTTCCAGGAAAAAGTGCATCCATGTCGAATCAGAAAATTAATATATCTTTCTGAATATGACATCAGGCAGTTTCTGAGTAGGATTAATGACAGCAAAGTATTGGCTGTCTTCATACATCAGTATTTCTGCTGTCCTATTGATGTGCTTGAAGTAAAGTTTTTTTGAATTTTCAGAGTGCTGCTTTGAGGTGCAACATTCAATGCTGTGTAATCATCTAGTCAAAGACCAATTTATTTATTAGAAACTGTATAATGCCTAATTGATCAACATCCATTCAACATAACTATAGTCACTCTGAACCCTGTTTTGTCATACATATCAGAATTTTTAAAATCTGGTATAGAGAAACAGTATGCCTATCAGAAATCTTTCTGTTCTTGAAGATAATACATCACATATGGTAATACAAGACTTGCATGGTATTGCTTTACTTATCAACTGTATCTATAGCACAGTGATCACTATATGTTTGACAAGCTTTAAAATTAAATTGAATCAACAGGGAAAACAACATATAGGTTCACAGGGGCATAGGTACATACATACATACTAGACAGTCACCCTAAAGGTCACTACTAGCCTAGCAAATAAAGCATATTCAAAAGTTTTCTCCAGCCTGTAGAAAGGCAACACATGACAGCCTGAAGGAGAACTTGTTATCCTGTTTACTTTGTAGGTGACAGGGTTGCACATGTAGTGAAAATGTGCTCAAGAGGTGGGGATACACTGAGATAAGAATCTATCTTGTTAATGGTCTTATGTACCTCTTGATGAAGGTCTAGGTCCTTCAACCAGCTATTTGACAAACCATTTGCTTTGCAAGAGAATAGAACCAGATGGAGGGTAAAATCTTGCACAGCTTAAAAATCTAGACACTGATCATCATGGAGGAGTCTATAAGAGACCTTGTACAGTGAGAAAATTGTTTTTCTGTGTGAATAACTGACAGTCGGCGGGCTACTGATCTTTTACTTAGGTTTCTCAAGCTAAGTGATACGTTTAGACAAATGCATGCAAAAAGGGAGAATTTATTCAATAATGGGTCTGTTGAGAGATGTATAAAGTGGGATTAAGTCATTCATGATAGATAGAAGGCTATCTGGATTACCACAGAGACATGATGATCAAAAGACAAGGAAATATCAACAAAAATGCCTAGATTCCTTATGATGCTGTCTAACTGGCAGGAAATGGCACCTATGTGGCATGATGTGGAAATGTTTTGTTTACCAAAATGGAACATACTATATTTTTTCAAGGTAAACTGGAGATTATTGGCCCTGTACCATAGTCTTTCTTATGACTGAATAACTGTGATTCACTTCAGGAACAAATAACAACTTCCCATTTACAGCATCTGTAAACATAGATATTCATATGCTACTAGTGATGTTTTCAAGGACTGAGAACTAGCAAGCAAATAGGAGAGGTCCCTCCTCTGAGTCCTGTGGCACACCACTGGTAACCTTTTTGTTTTCTGAACTTACACCTGCAACTCTAACCACATGGGCTATAACAGACAACCACTAAGCTACCTGCCACACATCATATGGCTTTATATTCAGTCTGTCAATAATACCTGCAATTCAGAATAGTGTCACATGCCTTTTCCAGATTCTGATATGCTCTGTGAACTGCAACACCTCCATACTCTGCTTCATTGACTTCTTCAAAGAAATGAATTAAGTTAAAGAGGCAGGATCTACCTTTTATAAAGCTGAATTAACAAGCAGCCAGGGCTAAGAGATTTTCAATGCCCAGATTAGTGATGTCTGAGGTAACACGTTCCTTAGTTTACCTATGAGGTTTGTTAGATTATTTGGTCTATAGTTAACAGGGCCTATGTCTGAGCTACCCTTGTGTAATGACATTACAATAGCTGTTCCTCTGCTTTGGTTCATAGGTTGGTACTAGGTTATCGGCCCTAGGGCCTATACAAGCCTAGTCATAACAATTCCCTGTCTATTTCTTCCCACAGTATTTACTTCCCTGGACCCCTGTCTAGCAGGGTGACTGACATGATCCCCAAGGTGAATTTTCTATCTCCCATCCAGTCATCAAGGTTCCTTTTGAAGAGGGCCAAAGTGGGAGTATAAGTAGTGGAGAGGCTTAAAATAAAGAAGTTAAGCAGAGATTTAGATATGTCATATTTGGTGCTGATAATCAGGCAATCTGGTATTTCTTCTATGCCTGTGGACAATGTGTTCTTAGATTTTAGGAGTGCTGAGATGTCTTGCTCTATAGAAATAAAGCTCTGGCTGGGTCTGTGGAATCAGTTTGGAATAGTTATAGCTCTGGGTGATGCAAAATATGCACTAAATTTGTCAGATAGTACAACAGCTGTTTCCTTTAAGTCAGTGCTAACAGTATTATTGTGGACAAGATCTGAACACTGCTTAAATGTAATGTCTCAGCTTTCTGATAAAACAAAATTAAGACTTCTAACTAAAATGAACCAGAAAATAAAAATATAGGCAAAGCCAAAGAGTACCAACAAGCTTACAAAAAAAAAAAAAAATACTTGAATAGAAGCTCAAACAAAGCCATTAACTTTTTATCGCTTTCATTTCTTAATCATAATCAAAACATCATTAGACAATGGTCAAGCAGAAGAGAACTCTAACTTTAAATACTGAGTCTGAAATGTGATAAAAATCAGCTGACTCTCAAAGCACCCATTCAGATCACCATAATGAAATTATCAAAGTAAAGAGTCAGACAACTCTGGAAAAACTTTTAATGCAGTGAAACACTTGTAAACATATTTGTGAATATTTAAATACATAAGTTCACAGACGTCTGGATTTTATAATACATTTTATATTATTTGGTTTCTTGATTCATTCAAGCTGTGTCGAATATTTGTACTGAATGCCTTTTCCATGTCAGTGTAGGTGGTATGCACCATTTTTGTCTCATCCATAGCCTTGGTGACTCTCCCAAAGAAGTCTCCCAAGTTAAGTAGAAGACCTTCCTTTAACAAAGACAAACTGCGATGGGTCCAGAGTCTGTAAGTTGCCAACATCATTGCTGATCATTTCCATGATAATTCATCCCATGGCTTTGCATATTAGATTTGTCAATCTGATGGGTCTGAAGTTCCCAGAGTCAGTTTATGGTCCACCCTTATGAACAAGGCTGACCATTGTGGCTTTCCCTTTACCAGGCATGTAACCTGTTTTAAGGCTGAAGTTGAAGAGTTCTTCAAGTACCCCTGCTAGGTCATATTTTAGGTTATTTAGGTGGCACCTAGGGATATTGTCAGGGCCCATTGAAGCATTGTTTTTGGCTTTAGTGAGTGCCACCAAGACATGCTCCTTGTTGATTGTTGGGGGGATATGTTAGAAGTGATTTCAGAGGGCGGGGAGTGAAGTTAGATCTATATTTAGCAGCCATTAGGTTCATTATGTCACACTTGTCAATGAAGGTTGTGCTTTTACCACCAGTTCTGCTAATATAGCTGAAGAAAGGCTTGCGACTGTACTTAGCCTGAGAGGTTATTCTGACCTTGTAAATGGTGTTATTGGACTTTATTAAACCACTTATTTTCTGGTTTTGTGAATCAGACAGCTCTTGTCTCTATGAGAGTTACTCTTTCTGATTCTGTCTATGACATTTTCTCTTTTGTTATATACCCTGTTAAGGTAAGCATTCCACTAGTAGAGTTTGTTTCTAGTGTTATATGCGTGCTTACAACTAATAGGTAAGTCATTTGTCATATCATTAGATTTGGAAGTTTAAAGATAGTCAGGCATTGCAAGTGATATATGTCTTTGGTTGCAGGCTTTTCCTTTACTTTGTCTCATTACAATAGTAAACTGGATTGCCTAAGTTCAACTCTAGGAAGTTGACACACGTACACTTTTTAGTTATATAATCTTAATTGACAGGATATCTAGGAGCTGAAAGAAAGATGTTAGACTGTGTCCTTTGGAGTTTACTCTGCTTTAACTGTAGACTTACAAATATGTAACTGAAGAATCTGGAAATTGAACCTAGATTATCTACTTTGATCTTATTTGCAGTGCATTGACTTGCCAGTTGTGCTATAATTCCCTGCTTAGTGCATATACTTTAAAGGATAAAACAATATTGCAATATTTTGATCACAATGGTACACAGGAAAGATTAAAATCACTGCACCTGTAATCTTGTGTAAAGCAAAATGATATATGGTAGTGCATGGTGGGTACCTTTTATTAAATCATTGTATTTTCTTTGAGTAACATATGGTATTTATCAGGACAGCCAAGCACATTCATAATTCTCTTACTTAATAAATTAGCTTATCTCACTTTTCAGTGAAAATAATAGCAAATTCAGAGTCATCCCCAATTAGTGCATTGTTTCATTAAGTCTCACCAGATATCTGTATGGCCTTGCTGTTATATGCTTTGATTTTATATACTGAGTAACATGTCATCAGATTCTAATACAACTGTCAAGTCCTTATACCATGACAAATGGAAATCCCGTACACAGCGAGTTTAAAACTAAACTGGCCATTTTATGGTGTATTCGTTTCTATATCTATCTCCAAAATATCAATACATAGTTTAAGATCATTTAGCAAAGAAAAAAATGACTGTTGATTGAAAGGTTGCATTTACTTAGGTTACATTATCTTTTTTTCCATCAGTGTAATGCTAGTAAAAAAAAAAGAAAAAAAAAGAAAAAAAAACATTGCTTGAATACTGCTCGGAACCTTTGGAATCAATTATTAATGACCTGAAACTGTGTGCATTTAATGTAAGTGCTATAAATTCGTAGATGAAACAAAGACAAGTATGTATGATTTGCAATAATTTGCCTTTTTTTTTTTTTTTTTGTGGTTGTTACCGTCTTCTAATCAGCATGAATATTCTTCCAGGCTTTCTCTGTACGTTGAAGAGTTATCTGTATACTATAAGAACAGCACAACCTAGTGGCATTTTAATTTAAATACACCATTAAAACATGTCAAGAATACATGCAGAACTCTATAGGATTATGTAAAAAAATATATATTTATCAGTGAGGAGGTTTTACAGTTTCTTGATCTCTTGATGGCTCAAGCTCATTGCAGAAGGAGATTATCTGCTACAGATTTTCAGGGAGTACTATAACAAATCTCATTATGTAGTTTTATCTTTCACTTGAAATGTATTTGATTTTCTTTTTTCAAATTTATTGCAAAATGGTTTCTGTTTCCAGAGACCATAATAATAAATTCTAGTGGGACATTATTTTAATTACACATACTCAGCTAAGTGAAGTTAACTGAGTGAAGCACAGCAACTGCAACCCCTTCTGATATTGGCAGTTTTTAAAACATTAGAGCAGTGGCTTTTCTTTGTTTTGTATTACAAGACAGGCTAAGCTTTTTCGTGATACAAGCTGAAATCATTCTGACTTTCAAAGGACCCAAACAGAAACTGACTGAGAAGATGCTGATTATGTATGCAGAGGAACTGACGACAAAGACAGTGGATGCAGAGACATAATTAAAATGTACTAGCTCCACGGTGCCTTGTATCAGTTATCATTTTGACTGGATTAGATATGTGTGACAGACTGATAGTTCTAAATCCTGAGACTCATAACCGCGAGTTCTGAAACAGAGGATTAAAAGCACACACAAGGGGACTTAACATGTAGTAAGTCTGATATCACTGTATTCTGGAATATTCCCTTTCCTTTGAGATATGGTTATGTCAGAATTAGTATATTTAAGTAGCGAGGCTGTGGGGGTATAGACTTGCTTATTGGGAGGTGCTTGGCAAGTTTCCCTATGTAAAACGTAAGTTTTAAAATGTAAGTTTAAAGGAGAACACTGAGATTAAGCATTTGCTGTTCTGCTTGGGTCACATTCATGTTGTCGAACTTTTACAAGTTTGAGCGTCATATGGTTGAAACCATGTTTTTGAACTTGTAAAACTTCAAACTTTTCAACAGAGATCTATGTAAGGAAAACTTTCCCTTTCCTGCAATGTAGTGCAATCTTGGAGTTGGTATATTTAAGTAGCGGGGTGTGTGGGGGGTGCAGCCCCCTACGTGGGGAGTGCAGGGGGGCTTGCCCCCTGCTTACAACCTTCAGGTAAATTTTTTGTGTTTTTTTTTTTATTACTTTTTCGAACTTTTAACATTCGAACATATGGTGTCGACCATATGGTGTTTGAACTTTTAAAAGATCGATAACGTGATATAGACCTGTTCTCCTTAAGTATCACTTTATTTATTTGTAATTCCTGGTTTAACAATTATGGTTCTAAAAATTACGAAAGGGAGCCGCACGTGAAATTTAAGGTTGATAGTGATTTTATTCTTAATATACATATGGAATGCAAATTATCACATATATCTTGTCCCTCTATATCTGCTATTTGTTTTTTTGTTTGTTTGTTTTTTGTTTTTGTCTATGAAAGTTAGATCAGTATGAATTATCAGGGACACAAAACGTAAGATTGCTACCCTGTAAAATTAACAGTAAGTGGCTATTGGATGGCACTAATATGGTATTGACAGGAATATGCAGAAAATAAAATATATCCTTCTTTTGATTTATCACATACTGTGATAACAGAGTTATAACATATGCTAAAGAATATTTCGCTGACATTTAGTGTTAAGATCAGAAAGTAAGGATTACATAGTTTTGTAAATTAAAGGAATGAAAAACAAAAGGAAACTATAACATGATAAAAAATGTCAACATGTAAAGTAGTCCAAACTGATAACTGCCTGTAACATTTACAGTATTACTTGATTCAGCACTGATATACAAACACATTGTGATATGGTTTAACATACACAAAACGCCCATGGCTGTTAAATTAAACTTGTTTGCTTTATTCTACAAATATTAAAAATCATTATAAATACTGTTATTTTGACATTATTCAGAATATGCCCAAAGACAAATATGGCAGTGTTTTTTCAGATCTTCATAAGATATAAGAAATAGGTTGAGGCATGTGAAAAGCAAATGAGAGCATTAGTCTTCGGAATAAGAAAGCTGTCTGCAATCAGTTACAGTTGACTGCAGAAGAAATTGCTTCCCGGGGATGAAAGAAAGTGAACAGTTGACCAGTGCAGCCAGAGTATCCCACAGCATGTTAAATATTCATTGCATAACCATATCTGCCGAAAACAATCTGAAGAATTGGCATATAGCCACTAAAATGGTCCATCAATATTTAATTTAGTATGTCATTTTGCATAATATGACTAATTAATACAAGCCTGTGTGTGTTTTGTAGCTTTTTTTTTCTCCTTAAGTTATAGACTTTGATTTTCTGTTTTATAATACTGTAATAATAATGCTATTGATTATGGCAAATTATTAACATAATTTTAACTACTATTTACAAATCTATTGTAATAATTATGTTCCGTGATGTAGGAAAGCGTATTCTCACAACTGAAATTAATATTCTCTGTAAAGTATAAATGCAAACTAAACTGTTATCACATATCATATCATATGGTTCTGTTTATCTGCTATAGCTTTATGATAAAATGGATATGACAGTCATTGTTTAATGCTACAGATGATTATTGGTATTAAAATGTACGTTATTAATTTATATTTTCACATATGTTGCATATATTTTTATTGCCCTTTAGAACAGTGTTTTATAATTAAAGAATCTACTTTAAAATTAATTAAAAAGGAAATTCAGATAGTTAACTCATAAATATGCCAAATCTTGTATCCAGTAGTGTATTAGAAGAAATGGTAGCAGTAGAAGAATTTCAATCTGATGTTGTCAATTTTCATTTATTCTTCAACAAATAGGATCAGATCCAATCATTGGATCTGACTTGGCTGTTTTACTAGTTTATGGTCACAAACAAATTCTCGTGCTACTTCCCTACCCATAATGCACCACCCCTGACATCCCTCAGATCTCATTTGCCACTTCAGCGTTTAGACATGGTCACCTTCAGTTATCGAGTTTTCAGTGGGAGATAAGTCAATTTTCAATATTTCTTCTCTAAAAGACTGTCTAAAAGCCTTTACAAAGAACTATTCCTTTAATCTTTAACCTTTGTTTTTCATTTTAAAGTGTTTCTTCTATCTTTCTTAAATTTTGAGTGTAAGACTTTTCTACCATTGTGATAGGTCTGTCTCCTTTCCTTTTAACCTTCATTACACATAGGGTAATCACTGTCATTACCGTTGCTGGTATTTTCACTTTTCTATAAGTCTAATTTCTTGTAGTTCTTATATACCATTGCTGATATTTTTCCTTTTCATATTTTCCTTTCTGCCTATTAAAAAAAATGTTTACTTTAACTTCTGTCTCTCTTTCTCTCTTAACTAGAAAATGACTGAAAAGGGTCTAGAGGGTTTTAAAAAATGTGACAAATGTGGGTACAGTTTTCCTTTGTCTGATACCAACAATCTTTGTGTGCCTTGTTTAGGACCTGAACACTTACAACAAGACTGCAATATCTGTCATGGGTTCAAACCCTGCACTTTAATAGACAGGAGAAATAAGCAGATTTTAAAGGAATTACTGCCATCTTCTTTTTTCTGAAGCCATTGCTGGGGTTCACTACCCCAAACATAAATATAAAGACCCATCAAAAAGGTGTAGGTCTTTGGATTCTCCAGTCACTACCTCTTCTGAACCAAGATGAAAGAAAGAAAACTGGATCCGAAGCTATGTGAAATCGAGCCATCATCGGATCCGACCACACATTTTTCAGACCCTACTACCTTGGATCTGACCAGACATACTTCAGATCTTACATCTTCAGACCTGAAGCCCTTACCAAGAGCTACCTATTCACCAAGTCTGGATCTGGTTCCTACCAGGATGCCCTCTCCCTTCTTAGAGAGGCACTCAGAATTGCTATCCCTGGTATCATCTCATTCTTGAGGAATCTCACAGAAGCAGATGTGGAGAGGATGTCAAGGGCACTTTTTCACAGAGAAAATTCAGAAGACAGTTCTCATGGTTCCTTGCCCCTTTGGGTCAGGAAATCCATCCATCTACCACTCCACTAATAACAGCTCCTTCTCTAATTCAACCTGTGGTTTTAGAGCCCACAGATCCCAGTCTTCCGGGTCCTTCTGGTTTGGATCTGAAGAGAACATCTTCTTCAGATCTGACTATTGCTATGAGTGCACCAGCTCAGATATCCTCAAGGCCAGATGACTCTCGTAGCCGAAGTTTTTCTGTCGGATCCAAGAGGATGGGGTCGACTTCAAGGTTTTTGTGACCAGCTCTTCCTCTTGGAGTTTCAGCACTGGATAGCTCAGTTCCACTTCTACCTCTGATGGATTGCTCCTGGTGCAGAGGGAGGTGATGAGCCAGAGACTCACTTTTACAACTCTGTTGGCTTCCTTCTGTCCAAAGCAGTCTGCCTTTGAGGAAGTGAAGAAAGTGTTCTCTGCTCTGGCAGGTCAGATGGGTCCTTCCCCCTCAGATCCACCCTCTACTACTTCTCAGATGACTTTGCACCATGATCCTTAACATTCTACCCTACAGGGCCATCCAGCCAAAAGCTTACAGTCTACCCAGTAGGGCATTTTGATCTCTTCTGATACTTCTCTGGATCACCCACTGAGGAAGTCCCTAGGAAGAGAAAATGCAACAAATGGCACTTGAACTCTCATAAGGAGTTATTCACTGATGATACTGATTTTGATGAAAGGGAGGTATCCCCAAACCCACCATCTGATAATGTCTTATTTGGAGACATTTTTGAGATCCTAAAGCAAAGAGGTGGCTGGTCTTACCAAGCCCCTTCTCCTGAGGAATCAGTATTTCTGAAAGCATTTGATACTGGTCCGTCTACTTCCTTGGTTACTCTGCCAGCCAAAGAACTTGTTGATTTAATCTCAAGGCAGGTGTAGAAGGAAGCTGATGCAAGTGATCCAATACCCAAGAGACTAGACAGGATTCTGGTTCACTAGTAAGCCAGAAAAATTGGAGTAAAGGGGTTCCAGTAGATGCCATTGTTGTGGCAGCGGCTTAAAAGGGGAACTCACTAAACAGAGTTCCACTGCCTGTCCTCCAAATAGAGAGTCAAAGGCAATAGACAGATTTTTCAGTAATGTTTGCACTTAGATTTCTGAACTGTTTAGTACAGTTTTCTAGGCTACAAAGAGATTTGATTAAAGAATTATCCAAATCAATTTCTGGAACCAGAACTGCTGAGTCTCAGTCTTCATTAGTCTCTCTGTTGGCTACACTACAAGCTATTTCCAATTTGTCCATGAGGCTTATCTTGCACACTGCAGAAGGTGCCTTAGGGGATGCGGGTTCAGGCATATCTGGATGTGTAGATGTGATTTTGTGGAGCCCTTCAAGTCATCATTCGTCAATGCTCCCCTTGATGGTACTTCTTTATTTAGCCCCACAGTAAAGGACACACTCTCCAGGTTTGAGAAAGGTGGAAAGACCCTATCTGCAGTGGGCATGCATTTTTCAACCCCACAAAAGACCTTTTCCTGGAATCAAAGGAGAGGTCGAAAAATGTCATTTAGAAAATCTCAGGGTCCTTTCTAGCACACACGCGGAGTTAGGCAGAGGGGGACTGATAATGGGAGATGACACTCTCATGGCAGAGGAGGCCTGAAAAACCAGGGAACAGGAGATTCCTTTTCAGACAGACCCATTCAGTGTTTCTGAATGGTGGCTCAATTGCCTGCCTCTGGAGGCAGTCAGGGGTCACCTATCTCTGCATGAGAAAGCCTGGCTAAGTATAACAAAAGACAGCTGAGTGCAGAGAATTATTTCCAGAGGTTATATAATTCCCTTTCCCTACCTCCCCCATTATCCAGAAAAATTCCTGATGTTCCAAGCAATCAGAGGAAAGCAGCAGCAGTAAAAATCCAAACGCTGCTACAAAAAGAGTCATGCAAGAGGTCCCACCAGATCAGATAGAATCTGGAAATTACTCAAGATTATTTTTAGTGCTAAACAAAGCAGGGGACTGGAGACCAGTTTTGAAATTCAGTGTATTGAACAAGTCAGTTTGACACACAAAGTTCCAGATGGTCATGGTTCAGTCCATTTTGCCCTTTCTGAGCAAGGATGACTGGCTGTGTCTGACAGATCTTCAGGATGCGTGCTATCACATAAAGATGAACAGACAATCCAGAAGATACTTAAGATTCAGGCTGTGAGCCAGTCATTATCAATTCAGAGCACTGCCCTTTGGCCTCACCTCACCCTCCAGGGTGTTCACCAAATGCATATCAGTGGTTGCAGCTCACTTAAGACTGCAAGGATGTTTCCATATTTAGGCAACTAGCTCATTATCGCCCAGGCCAGGCATCGACTGATAGAAGCTCAGGATCAGGTGTTACAAACTTGTTCGCATCTTGGAATAATCATAAATTACAGCAAGTCTTATATGCAACTAACCCAGACATTATAATTCATAGGAACAGTGTTCAACACCTTGATTTTGTAAGCCATGGGATCAATGTCAGTGGCAATAATTTTAGTCCGTTTAGCAAGGTTCCACATGAGGATTCTTCAATGGGTGCTAGCAGCACAATGGTCATTGCTTTCTCAGCCAGTGTATGTGAAGATAAGCATAACCCAGGTATGCAAACAATACCTTTCCTGGTAGATACGGCCAGAACAGCTTTTACAAGGTTGTCCTTTCAGCCTAAGGCCAGACTGGGTGGGTGGGACACTTCCTGGGGAAAACAGCCCAAGACACTTGGTCTCCTGTAGAGACCAACCTGCGTATCAGTGTTCTGGAGATGAGTGGTGCTGTAAGCACTGCAGGCATTCCAGGAATCTCTTCCTCCTGGGACAATTGCAATCCAGACAGACAACATGTCAGTAGTCTGGTACATCAACAAGCAAGGGGGAGCCAGATCTTATCCCCTGTGTCAAGAAGCCCTCAGAGTGTGGCAATGGGTGATATCTTCCAACCGCTTTCTAATAGCAATGCATATTCTGGGGAAGTCCAATGTGATAACAGACAAATTGATCAGGTCCATTATACTACTTTGGCAGTGGTCTCTCAACAACACCGTGCAGGAAATGATTTTCAGTCAGTGGATTCAGCCTTGCTGTGATCTCTTGGCATCTCCCCTAAACAACAAGTCTAGCTGCTTCTTTGCCCTGATACCCCTACCAGAGGAATCACCGAGGGATGCTTTGCTCCACGATTGGCACCCTGGTTTTCTGTATGCTTAACCTCCAGCTCCCTTCATTCCCAAATTCCTTCAATAAGTAACCTGGTTGAAGAGCAAAGTCATCCTTATTGCAGCTTATTGGCCTTGGCTGATTTGGTTCCCCCTCGTTTGGCCTCATCTGCTGTACCCACCTTGGATTCTAGATGTAATTGCAGACCTTCTGTCTCATCCAACAGGTATGGTTTATCTGGATATCACAAATCTCAAACTAGCAGCATAGTTTCTCCAGTTCTCCAGGTCCTTTAATAACCAGGCAGCCATTGCTTTCTTCCCATATTTGTTCCATACTTTTATCTTCTCATAAACCTTCCACAAGGAAATTCTACAGGAGAAAATGGAAAAGGTTTGTTTATCGGACAGAACAGAATCTTTAGCGAGTTTATTTAATGAGGGTGCTAGTTCATCAACTATAACAGTTCAACTTGCAGCTATCTCTATCTTTCATGCGGGATTTCACATTTTTTCCCTGGCTTCTTCTAAACTGTGCAAAGCATTTTTGAATGATTCTCTTCTGCTAAGACCCCTGTATAAAGATCCCATGCCAGCATGGGATTTAAATTTGGTACTGCAAGGCTTAATAGACTCTCCCTTTGAACCTGCAGAGAAATGTGATCTTAATTTTTTGATGTGGAAAACTGTCTTTTTAGTAGCAATTACATCTGCTAGAAGAATTTCAGAACTTCAAGTGTGAACAAAACAAACAAAAAAAACAAAAAAAAAATCTTGCTTTTTTCCCACTTTTCTGAGATTTAAAAAAGTTCAGTTACAGGCTTGCTGTTCTTGAACTGTTTGTAAGTTTCTGTGAGGCCATTTTTTGCTAGGGCTAAGGGAAGTCTCTCTGTTGATCAGTGGCAGTGAAAAACATTGAGCAGCCTGCCTGCCCCTGTGGGAGTGGTTACTGACTTGAAACTGTAGTTTTATTGGCCATTTTGGGACAATTCCAAAACTCATTCATCTTCCTCTCTTAAAACCTGGTTGCCTCGTGGTTTTGGCATCTTTTCAGGCTTGTTGGCTGTTGGTGAAGCACCCACCAAGAGGAGAAAATGCTGAGAGAAGAAAGGAGCCACTTTTGAGATTTTAAGTATTTTTCATCTGTTTATTTGCTAAGTTTTTCTGCATAGCTGCCTATTTTGAGCATTTTCTGGCTTGTTAAATTTGATTTGTGCATTAGTAACTGTATTTAGAGCACAACCTAGAGCTGTTTACTGAATTTCCTGTTTGCACTTATTTTTAAAATCGTTTTTTTCTCAAAACTTGCATTTTATCTGTCTTTGGACTAGCACTCTTGTGTGGGGT
This sequence comes from Protopterus annectens, assembly GCF_019279795.1. Classification (NCBI taxonomy): domain Eukaryota; kingdom Metazoa; phylum Chordata; order Ceratodontiformes; family Protopteridae; genus Protopterus; species Protopterus annectens. Next base: position 895,667,712 of record NC_056729.1, read on the forward strand.
CATTTACTGCACTGTTATAACTTGTTGATACTTGTGAACCTCTGCTATCTCTGAAAAAACAAAAAAACAAAAAAAATCTTGCTTTTTTCCCACTTTTCTGAGATTTAAAAAAGTTCAGTTACAGGCTTGCTGTTCTTGAACTGTTTGTAAGCTTCTGTGAGGCCATTTCTTGCTTGGGCTAAAGGGAAGTCTCTCTGTTGATCAGTGGCAGTGAAAAACATTGAGCAGCCTGCCTGCCCCTGTGGGAGTGGTTACAGACTTGAAACTGTAGTTTTATTGGCCATTTTGGGTCAATTCCAAAACTCCTTCATCTTCCTCTCTTAAAACCCTCTTTTGCGCGGTTTTGCACGTTTTTGTGCATAGCACAACAGCAGGCAGCGCCGTCTAATTGGGTTTAAACTATTCCTGGCTCCACAAAGTCTGCTCTTCACTTTTTCCCTTAGAACTACTCTATCTCTCAATTTAAACACCATATTCTCATTCTAAGGCCCTTTACTGGTCCAATTAAGTAATCCTACAAGTTAGCACTATTAAACCAGAAGCACTACTTACTCGTATACTCTCTACGATTACCCTGTCCTCTATTGGTCCGTCTTAAATTCAGTTTCCCTATTACTCTAGCATGTCCAAAGGTCAGTCAATGGTTTCCTCTCCAGTCCAGCTGGTGAATCTGGGAATTTTGAGGCAATGTTACAACTGTCTCATGTACACGGACAACCCTCTCCTCCTCCAAACAGGTTCAAATATATGTGAGAGATGCAACTATTTAGCCAAACTGGAGGCTGAGCTCTCTCATCTCAAAACTGGTGTAACCAGTCAGGAGGAGAAGGTAACCTCACACAACACAATTCCAGTATCACATAGTCCCACCACATCAGCGAACCAAACACATAAATACACAAAAACATACCCGGAGGCTCTAAATAAAAATCTACCTAAGCAACAGAGACCTCCAAAGCAGACATCCAAGCAAACGCTACCTCAAAACATAACACACACAACACATAACCCACAAAGTCAGTGTGCCAAGCAGCCACAGCCCTTAAGGCTGAATAACACACCTGATACTCTTGTTATAGGTGACTCTATTTTCAGACACACTGACGTCCCGCTCACCAGGCTGAATAAAGAGAAGGTCACGGTGAGCTGCCTGTCGGGTGCTAGGATCCGACACATAACGCAAGCACTCAGGTCACTCCAAAGCAAATACAAATATGACTCAGTCATTGTACATGCTGGTGTGAATGACCTGAAGCGTACCTCCCTGGACTACATGAAAAGAGACATAGAGGAGCTCTCTGATCATGTAGCCCAGGCTGGTATGACCCTGACCTTGAGCAGCATCTTACCCTCACCTAGAATGATGCCACAGTACAAAGACAAAATGATCGATTTTAACAATTGGCTAAAATTTTGGTGTCATTCAAAGGGGATCCAGTGTCTGTCAGCCTGGGATGACATGCTCGACAAGCCATGTTGCTTCGCTAGGGACGGCTTGCACCTGTCACCACTGGGCTTTCGGATATTGGCAAAGGCTCTTGCCACCCCCATAGTGCCTTTTTAGGCAAGGCTCAAAAGTCAAACCCACCCCCATAGACAGCACAAGGAACAAGAAACTAAGGGTAATGCTGCTAAACGCCAGAAGTCTTAACCTCAAGATGCACGCACTCGAAGCTCTCCTCAGTATGGAGAACATCGATATCTGTGCAGTGGCAGAAACCTGGTTCAAGGCTCCAGAGAGCACCCCAGCACTACCAGGCTATACCTCATATCATGCTTTTCGGCCCCAAAACCCAGACCGAACCACAAAAGGAGGGGGAGTTTCCATATTTATCAAGGATATCTACACCTCCAGGTTAGTGGCATTGCACGAAGTATCGGAGACCATCCATGTGCAACTAACAGTGGGCAAGACTGCTTTTCAGTTTATAGCATCCTACAGACCACCCTCTCAAAGTGAGGAATCCCACTCGGCTTTCCTGAAAACATTGTAGAACATGAAGATCTCTCCGAACACCATTATATTGGGCAACTTCAACTACCCAAACATTGACTGGGAGCACTACTCAAGTCCTAGCACCTTAGCCCAAAGATTCCTAGAAATTATAAACTCAAATGCTATGGAACAACTAGTCACCACTCCCACAAGAGGGGACAATGTACTAGACCTGATCATTACCAACATAGGGACTCTATGCTCCACACCAGAAGTATATCCCTCATTGGTAAGATCAGACCATAAATTAATTTCACTGGATGTCCACATCCCCACCCCACCCCCAGCCCAGAAAACCACAGTGAAAAACTTCTCAAAAGCGAACTTCTCACTTCTCAAAACCGAAGTGGAATCCTTCAAGGCCCCAGGGCCAGTGGAAACTACGGCCCAAACTGCAGAATCCTATATAAATGCATTCTACGGACATCTCCAGGAATGCATGGATCATGCTATCCCAAACAAAACCAAGACCCAATCATCCAAAGGCAGGCGTCCAGTCTGGTGGACCCCTGCCATAAATAAACTGTACAACAGAAGGAGGAAGCTACTACATGATAGAGCAAAATCCCTAATAGGGAAGGCATCTCTGATCAGTACTAGCAAAAAATTACAATCCCTCATAAAATCCTCCAAGGCCAGCTTCGTGAGAAAAATTGCACAGGACACCAAAGACAATCATAAGGCTTTTTTCAGTTATGTTAGAAACCTGGGATGCAACTCCCAGACTTGTTCTGAGTTGATTCTAAACGACAAAAAATACACTGAACCCACAGACATCACCAATATCCTGGCAGACAGGTTCAGTGCAAACTTCTCCACCCCCTCCCCCCAAAAGAGCAAGTATCTATCCCGGCAGAGGGCTGCCTCCCAAACATCTCAGATGCTCAGGTGAAGGCTGCCCTCTCCAAAGCAAAAAACACTGCTTCCATGGGACCAGATGGCATCCCAGGTTGCGTCCTACATGAACTCCAAGAGGAACTAATTCCTCAAATAAAACAGCTATAAAATCTCAGCCTCACTACAGGATATGTGCCCACAGAATGGCGTACAGCAACAGTCCCACTCCACAAAGGTGGAGCCTCTATGGACCCTGGAAACTATCACCCCATAAGCCTGACTAGCTTAGTCTGCAAGGCTATGGAGAGGATCATCATGGAGCTCATAAACAAAGACATCGGGGACCTACAGACACTAGATCCTACCCAGTTCAGCTTTGTCAAGGGCAGATCCTGCCTTTTGAACCTGGTTGACTTCTTTGAAACAGTCACCAAAGCCATAGATGAAGGGAAGGTAGTCCACACAGCCTATCTGGACCTTGCAAAGGCATTTGACACAATACCCCACTCGGGCATCATAGATAAGCTATCCAGCTTAAATATAAACCCCTATGTCACAAGATGAGTCGCAAACTGGCTCAAAGACAGAACCCACAGAGTGAGAGTTGCTGGAGCCATGTCAGACTCGAAACCGGTCACAAGTGGCATCCCACAGGGTTCTGTCCTGGGACCACTCTTGTTCGGTATATACTTTTCCGAGGTACAGGCAAACGTGGGAGGACTATGGCTCACCAAGTTCGCAGAAGACTGCAAACTGGGCGCCATAATCAACTCTCCAGCTGACACAAACATCCTTCAAAAAGGTTTCACAGAGACAGATAACTGGTGCCAGCACCATGGTTTAAAGCTAAATGCCAAAAAATGTATAGTCATACCCTTTGGCAAAAACAATGTGCCCACAAATTACCACATAGGCGGAAACCCATTAAGTACAGAGAAAGTTATTAGGGACCTGGGGACCCAAGTTGATAGCAATCTCTCCTTTGAAAACCACATTGCCAAAGTGGTTAGAAAGACCTTCTACATAGCCCACCTCATCACGAAGGGTTTCACATCTAGATCAAGAGAGGTAATCGTGCCCCTTTATTCATCCCTCATCAGGCCCATCATAAAATACAATGCCCCTTTTGGGATGTACCTTACCCGACACCTGCAGCAATTAGAAAGACCCCAAAAGTATCTCACCAAGAGGATCAAGGGTCTCAAACAGATGCCATATGCTGCTCGGTTAAAAAAACTCCAGCTCTACTCAGTTGCATACCGCCTACTTCGAGGCGATCTATGCCTGACATACAAAGCTATGTCAAATCCAGAATTAATGGACATGCTCCACCTCAGTAAATCTAAATCCCTTAGAGCCACATGCTCGAGGGACTTGAACCTCAGCACAGAAATAAATAGAACTTGCTGGAGGGACAGGTTCATAACCCAGAGGCTCCCTTCGCTCTGGAATAGAATTCCGGTTCATGTGAGGCAGAACACCTCACCGAATCTCTTCAAGAAGAATCTCGATAAGTGGATGGAGGATCTTAGGTTTGTCCCAGGGATTACTCCCGTGTCACTATTAGACAGAGGCACAGTAAACTAAACCTTAAAAAGGGCACAGTATGCTTAAATCAAGGGGTGGCGTAAGCCATACAGAATCAGGCTAGGCTTATAATTGCCCCAGGGCAGATAGCCTAGTATGAACCTATGAACCTTCGATGCCCCCATATTTGATTTTTCATGAGGATAGGGTCATGTTGGGTGCTCATGTTTCCTTCCTTCCTAAGATGGTGCCGGAATCCACCATCAACCAACTTTCCAGTATTTTCCCCACAATGTATAAATAAAAGGGAATGCATGCTACACTTACTGGATGTTCATAAACAATTACATTTCTACATAAATGAACAAAAGACTTTAGAATGAAAGTTCAGTTATTTGTTTCCTTTGCACATAATAATTGGGTGAATCAGTTACAAAATAACTCTAGCCAGATGGCTGACAAATTGCATCTCCTTTATCTATAATAAGTTGAATCTCCTCTTACCAAAACCATTAAAGGCTTATTCTACCAGATGTATGGCAACTTCTGCTATATTCCAGTCCAGAGCTTCTGTGGATGATATATGTACAGCTGCAACTTGGTCAATCCTCATACCTTTATCACTCATTACAAGCAATATTTGGTCTCAAGGGGAAGAACAGCCTTTGGCTCATGTGTCCTAGGAATATCCTGCCTTAGAGACCATCCAGGAATTTAGGTGGCTGGGGACTCTGTCCTATTAATTGAGGAATGAATGAAAATTGACATCAGATAAAGAAGTTATGTACTTACTAGAATGTTCCATCTGAGTTGTTCATTTTCATTCTTCCTCAACTCCCCACCCACCATCTCCCTCCATGTTTCATAACCGACTTCTAGAAGAAAGAGCTACTTCAGGACACCTATGTCCTTTGTACTGAACTCCAGTTATGGTATTTCTTTTATAGGCTTCCTGTCAAGTTGCAAATAAGATCTAAGTGATGTTAGGAGTGGTGCATTATGGGTAGGGAAGGAGCTCAAGAGTTTGTTGGAGTCCATAAGCTCGTAAAACAGCTGAGCCATATCTGTTCCCATTAGCAGAGGAAGAATGAAAATGAACAAGACAGATAGAATGTTATGATAAGTACATAACTTTTTTATGCTGCTTGCAGAGATATTTATAAACACTTCTAGTGTTACGGTGTATAAGGTATGAAGCATAAATGGACAGGAGAAAAAGGTGGTAAAAACAGTTTCCTTACTAAGCAGAGAAATAGTTTTATTTAAGCAAAGAGGGCTTATAGAAAGTAAAAGCCAGTGTGTTGAAAACAATTATTTGTACCAGGAAGTAACGTTGCTTTTCACACTGTAAAGGAAATTATTTTTTGAGTGTAATTTGCAGTAGTGTTCACACCTGAAAGGTAATACATAAAGGTGCAAATCAGCAGTGCTGCATTGTAACAGCAATAAAACTATGATATAATTTGATTATGATGAATGGGCAATATTGAAGGGGTCTGCAATCAGTTACTGACAGGTCAGATGTCTACCTAATTACTAGCTTTACAACACTGACAGAAGGTCATTGTGCCAGGGAAACTTAAATTTGTGTAACTTTGTAAAAAGTCAACATGTATTTGACAGCATTGTGGAAAATTCAGCATGTGTATTTGACAGCAGCGGTATAGCAATGAAATTAAATTGACACCGAAATATAAGGTGATAATATATCTTGGTTGTAAAAGCAGAAGTCAGCATTACTGACCAAGATTTTCCTGCATGAGTGTTAGACTGACTATTCAGTCAGCAGTTTGTTTTATGCGATAGAGACCTTTTTCATTTTATGCTCTCACATATAATTACTTTCAACTTCTTAAATTAATCAGTTAAAGATTTTTACCAGTTGTTACCAGAAATGAAATTCAAATTTTGGCATTCAAACAGGTATTCATAATGAATACCTACTGAAAACAAATCCTACTTACTTTACTGTCCTACAAACATTTTTTGTTCCTTTTTTTGCTTTTTTATTTCCATCTTAGCCCAGTGACCTCATCCATCACTGGGTCATCCAACCTCTCTTAGAGCCCCTTTCTATCTTTGTTTGAAGACTTCATCCGGCATGGAACCTAAGATCGTCTGGGGGGGGGGGCATGCCATTGACTGCTTCTACTGTAGGATTTTTTCATTTATGATTTACTCTTGGATCCCCCCCAACCTGTCTTTAGCTGTTTATATCCAAGGGCTACTCCCCTCTATGGACCATGCATCCCCACAGGAAGAGCCTAAGCAAACACCATACCCCTCTGCCAGTACCTCAGATGGTCTAGCTGCTAAACAATGCCAGATTACATGGGTCATAAGGTTTATCCATCTATCCCACAGCACTGGACTGTCCAGTAAACTGCTGAGTGCATCTCAATGTTTTCTGGTGTGTCATATAGTGAACTGAAATCATTTTATCTTTTTAATACTTATTTATTCTGTTTCGTTTTCCTGACTCATACTTTGTATCAGATTAACCAATGTATTGCTTTATACCATCATTAATATCATATCCGTGCACTGTACAAATGCAGTGTAATGGTCCCATGTCTAGCTTTAATACATTTCAAATCAGTTCTGAATATCCAAGTTAAAATATCTCATATTTCTCAGGTATGTTTATTGAAACATTTGTCTCACATCTGTTTAGTAGGCCATCACTTCCCGTAACTAGTTTCAAGCATTTATTGCTTAACTTTAATCTTTAAATGTTAACCAGCTAGGTATTTGATTTATTTACCTTGGCCTTTGAAGTGTCTCAGGCTGGATGACTGGGTAATGTGATAAAGCTTGTTAATTGTGGCTATGACAACTTCTCTTATATTCTCTTAATTTTAAAGTCACTGTATATTGTAATCCATAGTCATGTCCATTGTTGAAAGAGCAGAGCCATGAAAAAACTTTTTTACCATATCCTTTGTTGATCTGCGTTTATACGTCTCTTACAACACTGTGACTCGCATCAATTCCAGTCAGTTAGATATTTCATTTTACTATGTGTGAGCAGTCTGCCATTAGTGTATCCATTACAGAGCTTATTCTCACACTAAAAAGATTGAGATAATGTTAAGGATGGTGTTTTTTACCACCACTGGTTAAACAAGATCATTATATGTTACACCCTTACTGATCTATAATATTCAAAACCCGCTAATAATAATAGTAGGAATCACTGGGAATACAGAACTGTTAAACCAGAGGCTATGCATGCCTTGCCAATAACTGCCCTCAGGCTCTAACAAACTTTTCAAGGAAGCAAGGCTTGTGAGTGCTAGTGTTTATGTTAGGTTATTTTAGACTGAGAGGGGACTGGTTTACTTGATATGCAGGAGCATGGGGTAGACTAGTGCTGGCTGCTGAACCTAGCTGTCAATTGACTTGTATTTATTCCTCTAATGTAGTTTGAGGTATCTTGTTCTAATCTTGGCTGCACTATTTCACAAACTGACAAAAAAAGGGTCATGGAAGATGGGATCCCTGAACGCATGGAAAGTAAGTCACAGGTCTCCTCTTAAGAGTCTAGATGACACTGAGTAGAGGGAGAGTGATCTTAGCCTCTCCTGATAGCTAGCCTCTCCAGAAAGCTCAGCTTTTTGACACCCAAAATTCATCCTCTTGTTAGGAACCCCTGAGGCCTTTTGAGTTTTTCTTTCTTTTTTTTTTTTTTAATACGTCTAGTGACATACACACCATGATGGGTCTTCCCAGGCCAGACTACAGGGGAACAATAACTTCTTTGGTTTTGGAAGAGATGCTCTAGGTGATTAGTTGCAATATCTAGAAGTATTTCCTGCCTACAGTTACTACATGGTTCTCAAAGAAGAGGGAGCCATCTACCAAGGTGTCCAGGTCACTGTTGACATTCACAGTTGAAATCGGGGTATCGTTATTGCAGTAGATGACAGCAATTTGTTGTTTTGCAATTCTGCTGTATTTTTCTGCCATAAGTACAAAAGTGCATTTTGTATCAGCACTGTAGTTCTACTCAGTGTAATAACTGTTGTCTATATGCACATTTCTTGATTATGCACCTTTCTCTTATAAGAAGGGATATGGAAATTACGACAGTTTATTTTGAGGCATTTCATATTAACCCTAACTCAAAGGACTGACAGCAAAAGTAAAACAAGGGAATGGTTAAACTGGTTTAATTCTGGAGTGTTCCTTAGGTATCAGGATTTAATTATTTTCATTTTGTGTGTTTAAACACTTTGTGTTGTAAGTACAGTACAACTCATGCATCTCCTCCACTTCCTTCTATCCCTGTTGTTTTAGAAGTAGTTATTAGTGAATACAAATATAGAAGGTTCTGTATGTTAAGTAGGCATATTACCTTATGTCACCTTTGCTTTGAAGGGCATTCCCTGATTTATCAGGATCACTGGTTTACAGCAACTGAGAACAGAAACGGGTCTATTTTGCAGTTTTGGAATCCTCACCATTGGTCAACAGACAAAGTTCCATTTTTTCTGGGTTTCCATTATGTTAGTCAGTTCACTCGGATTTGCTCATAATGTTTTATTTTCCTTTCTTTTGAATTTCTTTGAGCTCTTTGGTGATTCAGAAGGTCTTGTGTCCTATCAAATTATGCACGTCATGCATGCAAATTAGCAACAAAAGTCATTTTATTTTCATACCTGTATAATAAATGACAAAAAAGAGAGAAAGAAAAAAAAAACAGAATTTTTTTTAGCAAATAGCCATATATTGTGTTGCAAGGTGATTGTTTTTTATGCTGGCAATGTCACATAAATCATAATAATAACTCAAGTAAGTATTAAAAGGATGGGCATTGTACCATTGTATTGCTTGTGGCACTACTATGCAGCAGCAAATGAATCAGTAATGTGACATATACATATATATATATATATATATATATATATATATATATATATATATATATATATATATATATATAATTTTTTTTTTTTGGAATTGTAAGATTTGCTTTGTTAGACATACCAAAAGTAGTGTTCTGTACCACAATACGCAGTCACAAGAAAAACATTTAAATGGAGGAGCATCTTGTAGCTTGAATGTGAAATACATAGTGACACTACTTCATTATCAGTACTGTTTTATGTATCTGTCTGTCTCTTTATGTATTTAAGTATTTTTCAGTTGTCTATTCAGGACTGCAATGAGGAAATGTTGCTTTCTGAAATCATTTGGAAAGTTTAGTATTATACTGCTTCCCAGTCACCATAAAGTAAAAAGAAAAATATCACAGCTCCACCTACAGAAAAATATTTAAAATTCATATCTGCATCAGAAGAGTGCAACTTTTTCCCAGGGCTGCCACTGAAAAGTGGCACTTGCTCAGTATACTGCCCTGTTAAAGAAATGTAGAATAAAATTAAAACTGCATGTGCAGTGCCAACCTAGCCTACTTTCACTGTCTTGTTATACAAATGCAGGAAAGCAAATAAACATTACTAAACATGTAGGGTGGTAGTTTTAAAATAGTCTCTTTCTGTTATCTTTTTTTTTGCATACGCAGTCAGGCTTAATATCACAGAACAATGCATGCTGTTGTAGAATAACACTTTTATGTACTACAGTATAAAAAATGTTCATGTCAACTGCATTGACATGCTCCTAAATGTCCCACAAGGTGAGTTGTGGAAATTGAGGTCCTGATATTAAGCTGTTAGCTAGGAAAGTATTTTTGAACACTGACTAACACATTATTTTGTGCATTTATGGAGGTCATTGATGTTATGCCAGCACAGTTATCAATATCAGTGCTGTATGCTTACTCAAGAGTATTTTCAGAAAGCATTAGATAGCTAGGGACCCTCATATATACATCCTGTTTTGCATGTGAGTACATGCATGTGCAAGCTACTTCTATGCTTAAAACAAAATGACTTTTGTTGTTGTCTTACAAGTATGAATCTACAGTCACCAAATCCTTCATCATTAGTAACAGACAGTAACCCTGGTTTCAAAACATGAATCTTCTTACCGTGTCTGTCCTTTTTTTGACACAGTATATATTATTACATTCTACTTTTTAAAAAAATGTTTAGGAGACACATTAATGCATGACCAGATGCAGTATCTATAAACATAATACCAACATGTATACCCTTTACAGCTGTACAATAATATGCAAACTTATCCATGAGGTCTTCTAGTAAAAACATATTTTTATTTATGTATTTATCATGATCCTTTAGGAAAACCATGGTATGCCGAGTTGGCTCACCATGGATGAAGTAATATTTCTTGTGGTCACCAGCTCAAAGGATTAGTTCCCAACAATGAAAAGTTTCTTTTGTCAGAGAGCACATCAGGAATAACCAAACCTTGAGAAAGTTAGTGCACTGAGCTGGTGACCACAAGAAACATGAACTTGGGGGGAGGAATGTAATGGGTTTTACCTTTCCAATAGCTCAGCTTTTGAAGCTTCAGACTTATTTAATTGTATTCACCCACTCATTCATTCATGTATTTGTCTGCTTTTTGCTTGTCTGTTTGCTCATGTGTTGCTCATTCTAGAGCAGAATTATTAAAGTTCATAAGTTCATAGGTAGATACCAGAAAATCAGTCTACAGACTGTTATGTACCTAACAAACAACCACGAGATGACCAAAGGTGAGAATCAAACCATGTATCTTGCATTTGTGAGGTAAACACTTGGCTGCTATAGGTAAGAAGGATGCAGATAAAAATGCTTTAGCAAAGCACGTAACTGAGTTTGGTGATACTCATGTGTTTACTTTTATGGTTGATGAATGCTTAAATGAGAATTTACGTATGGGTGACTAGAAATATTACGGAACAGCATGAGGTTAGGTAGATAGTTAAATTACATGCTGACTAATCTACCAGTTTAAATGACATGGTTTCAATTAAACTTTACTTAAAAGCACACCCACTTTGACAGTACTGTTTTAGTCAATCACATAGAATTTGTATATTTGTATTAAGGAATTTTTTTATTACTTGATCATTCAATTTATTTTGTATACATTCTTCTTTTTTTTCTTCTCCTTCTTCTTTCATCTTACCTGGTTAGGGGTCGCCACAGGGGATCATCTGTTTCCATTTCTTCCTGTCCTCTGCATCTTGCTCTGTCACATCAACCACCTGCATGTCCTCTCTCACCACATCCATAAACCTTATCTTAGGCCTTCCACTTTTCCTCTTACCTGGCAGCTCCATCCTTGGCATCCTTTTCCCAATATACCCAGCATCCCTCCTCAGCACATGTCCAAACCAAAGCAATCGCCTCTCTGATTTTGTCTACAAACCGTCCAACCTGAGCTTACCTTCTAATATACTGATTCCTAATCCTGTCCATCCTTGTCACACCCAGTGCAAGTCTTAACATCTTTAACTCTGCCACTTCCAGCTCTGACTCCTGCCTTTTTGTAAGTGCCACCGTCTCCAACCCATACAACATAGCTGGTCTCACTACCCTTTTGTAGACCTTCTCTTTCACTCTTACTGGTACCCGTCTGTCACAAATCACTCCTGACCCTCTTCTCCACCCATTCCACACTGCCTGTACTCTCTTCTTCACCTCTCTTCCACACTCATCATTACTCTAAACTGTTGATCCCAAGTACTTAAACTCATCTACCTTTGCCACCTCTACTCCCTACATCCTCACCATTCCTCTATCCTCCCTCTTATTCACACATGCATATTCTGTCTATGTCCTGCTGACCTTCATTCCTCTTCTCTCTAGAGCATATCTCCACCTCTCCAGGGTCTCCTCAACCTGGTCACTACTCTCACTATAGCATCTGCAAACATCATAGACCAGGGGGCCTCCTGTCTGATCTTGTCTGTCAACCTGTCCATCACCATTGCAAATAAGAAAAGGCTCAGAGCTGATCCTTGATGTAATCCCACCTCCACCTTAAACGCATCTGTCACTCCCACTGCAGACCTCACCACTGTCAAACTACCCTCGTACATGTCCTGTACCAATTTATTTTTTATACATTAATATCTATCTATCTATATATATATATTTATATATATATATATATATATATATATATATATATATATATATATATGGATTTTGAGGTTCCCTGATTTATGTTCATGTGATAAGGTACACACCTTCTTAAATAGTAATTTTGATAGATTTTTTTTTTATATTGATGAATTGATTTAAACTTTTCCATGTATTTACAGTGTTGTATTTTATAACTATTGATCTGATGAAGCAGCAGTATTAGGTGCAAAAGAGCTTACCTGATATTAAAAATTGTTGTTTTTAGCTTTGCCGTGTTTGTCCTTTTCCATTATTTTTTTCTAGTTGTATTTTTCTTCATGCCTAAGGAGTTTATTTATAGTGGCGCTTCTATTTTTTCTCGTTCTGTTCACTTTAACCATAATGCCAACCTCCAATCCCATTGTTTGTCTTTCTTCATTATATGGTTACTACTTCAATGCCCCGGCACTGAAACTGAATATCTAGCTATACTAATATTGCAAGTATCAGACTGACAACTTTGGTCAATCAACTCGGGTATTATATGTTGGTGGTAAAACATGTTGAAATTAACAATATGATGAAAACATTACTTACTGCTCTTGACGTTGTGTTACAATATTTCACAGTTTTATTAATAACAAAGGAAATATTTCAATTCATTTATCCTCTAATGAAAAAGCAAGTAGTATGTACATACTGCAAAGTCCCTTGCATTTAAATATGTGCTTCTTTACATCTTTCTGGTAAATGCTGTCAGTTTTTTACTAGTATATTATATGAACCATGAGTATGGAAGGTAAGATAAAACTCTGTTCACTAAAGTTAAGACCAATAAAGACCCCAAAGGTAATTGTCCTATGTACCTTTACCTTTGTGATTGTGAAGTTCAGAAGAAAGTGATCAAACATTGATCCATTTGACCCATTAATTGTATACATCCCAGGCGCCTGCTTTTATCTGATATGTATTACATATGTGTGTGCCTGGCCCATTTGGTAAGTGATAACAAGATAAGCTTTGTAAAAGTATTTCGACCAGTAATAGTTTTCATCCAAAGAATTAACACTATTCTCATATCTGTTTTTGAAATATAGGTTTAATTCTAGTTTAAGTTATTTTCTCTATTAAAAAGGAACACACTCACATTGTACTGATTTTGAATTGACATAGTGTATTCAATTCAAACATAAAAATATGGAGAGACAGTTAAGAGACAGGCTGCTCGACTTCAGTATAACCTCCATTGTCAGTTCACTGAGCCATTAATTTTGATTGCACAGAATGCTTCTTTCAGCAAAACAGACATTTCTGTCCTTGACATGCTGATCTTTTCAGAACATGATAAAAAAATCATCGATTACAGCATATCTATACACTTTCCTAGCTTGAACTGAAATTACACAATGCAATTTTATCTATGTTACTGTTAATTGCAGCTAATTAACAACCATCTAGATGTAAGAAACATTTGTCTATGATGTTTATTTTATTTTTATACTATATTCCAAAATGTCTAAAGCCATTATCTATGAAGAAAGGTTTCCTATTGTTTCATTCTCATCTGGATTTTAAAAATGAATTTTGTTTGTAAAGAACTTTGCTTCATTTCTTTTCATGTCTTCATCTTATATTAGACTTTTTTGTTTGATTCCATGACAATAGAAGAATTTAAAGCTTTGCTAACCTTTCTATACTTTTACTTTCATGACTATCTGACACCAGGCTTTAAATTATGTTTATAAAAAAATTGATTTTTCAAGGGGCTAAGACATCAATATCACCTTCTTTTTTGGTAGGTACCTGCTCTAGCCAGTGAACCTCTAACCAGCAGACAATATAATATGAAATATTTTCTTTTAAACCATTGGCTAATTATAGTTTGGAATGCTGTAGAGGAGCATACTTTGGAATGGTGTAGAATAGCACCTTATCACTACTCATCATTTCTGCATTAAATTTACTGTTATAATGTTCTGTAATAATGCGAGAATGGAATCTAATATGTTCATGGGGAACAGCTAACTTCTCTGGAAGAAATTGACCAGTCTTCTTTGCAGTAGAGTAGACCATAGACAGAAGCAATAAAACAATTGTATCTGACATACTGTTTGAGGGACACATCTGGTGATGGTGTAGTAATGCTCTGTAATGTACAAACCAAACAGTAATGTGAAAAGTGAGGAGTAAGATGTACTTAGAAATGTCAGATGACATCACAAATGTAATTAAACTTTGCATTAATCAAAAGGGAAGATAAAACATGATGCACTGTTATTCTTTTAAAAGAGTGGATTGTTAAGGTTATAAAAATGAAATAATTTCAAGAAGTATAGTGATAACAGTGAGATGAAGACATCACAAAAGTAATTAATCTTGGCATTAATCAAAGGGGAAGATAAAAGACGATGCACTGTTGTTCCTAAAAAGAGTGGACCATTAAGGTTTAAAAATGAAATCATCTCTAACCAGTATGGTAATACAGAGAGATGAAGAACAGTGTTGTAGTTGCTGAAGGCAAACAATAAATCCCTAGTCAGAGGTAGATATGTCAAGTTTGTGGAGACCCATGATATTTTGCATAGGTACACTTGGGTGTAAAACGATAGCTGGCACAGTTAAGTATAGTGCAATGAGCGAGGGGAATAAGAAATGTATGTAAGATGGCCTTTTATGTACTTCTGCACTGTAGGTATAAGAGAAGAATGGGAAAAAAGGGTACTGATGCCTAAATTAGAGACTTGAAGGGCTGTAATATGATAAGAAATGCAGCCTTGTCCACTCAAAATGAACAAAGACAAAAAAGTGTGAAAGAAAACTTTGGCATGTCGATTAGATAGCATAATTTTTTTTTCACATAACTGCTAAGAAATGAAATATCTTGTCTTGGAGATGAGCAGAGCCTAGATCTTGTGGCTCACAGGATAGCACACTCACATTTATACTGGAAAATCTGACTGTTGTGGGTTCTATCAGCAGGCCAAGGTGGATGGGTTCATATAGCAATAACCCATGCCTGGGTGTGGGTGTTGCTTTTACGGTTCACGGGGTTTGGTCCCCGAGGTGTGAAGCCCGAGGGACCAAAAAAAAACCGTTACCCAATCCAGCATTACACACCCAGAAGTGGTTTTATTGTTATTATATTATTATTTAAAGCAATGGAGAATGCAGATCTCCCTTGCTTTTTTACCTCTCGCTATGTTTAAATGGGTTTAAACATAGATAAACAGCTTTAAATAAGCAAACGGAGATCTCTGTTGCTTATTTTAATGTTAAACTCATAAACTCATAAAACATTTAAATAAGAAGAAAGATGCATTCCGTTGCTTTTTTTTTTCCGTTGTGTTATATTATGTTTTTTAACGGCACGCTTCTAGACAATGCCATATTTCAAAAAAGAAAAAAGGCACGGAGATCCCCGTTCCTTTTGTAATGAGATTATTTATAACGCTTCTATGGCATTGGGCTTGCGGCTGCAATATTCTAGTTCCAACACTGTTGCACAGAATTAGGAGGTACTCCATTTTTAGGATGCCTTACTTCAGATGAAATATAAAATCAAGATCCTGTCTGCCAAAAATAAGTGTAGATTAGGTGGATATTAAATATTTGATGGTATTTATATAAATGACTATTGGAATTTTATATGTATTCTGACCAAGCTACAATTAAACACTATGAAAAATCATCTCAACTTTCAGCAAAATATGCTGTTCATGTAAGTCCCTGCTGGCCCATAGTCTTGTAGTTTAATTCACAGTTGTGGCAGAACTGTGTACTCCTGCAAGATTTTGAACCTTAGTGATTTAATATTATTTTGTCAATAAAATAGTGATGCTGGTAATTGTCTGCATAGTCTGCTGCCTTAAACTGTAGTAGAAGATCAATGGTAAGAGAATAGACTCTGCTCCAATTTGTGCTTCATTACTTTTATATTCAACTTAACTTTTACCTGATTAAAGTTACATTCTGTGTCAACTCCATCCCCATACCTCTCAACTGTACACGTTTTCACAGAATGTCCAGATTTCTGCCTCATATTTTCAGTGTGTTCCTCCTAATATCTGTCCCTTTCTGGCAAATAGCCGAGGATTGGAGTCATGAAATAACAACAAACATTTGAGTTTAAGACTCCACATACTTCAGAAAATTCATGCTAATGCAAAACCTATTATTCTATAAACTTTCTAAGTTTGTAAGAGCAATAGTTAAAATCTGTCCCTATTTGTCCCCCCATCATTGTAGGCTTTGTCCAGACTTTTTGCTTTAAGAGATTGAGAGGTATGTCCATCCCCCAGTAACACATTAAGCAAAACTTTCTGAAAGAGCCCCATTATTGATTTTATTTGATTGTATGCCCCCCATTCCTCCCTTATTGCTGTCATTGTTTTATAATAAGGCTGCGTCTCTGGTCTGAGAACCTGTTTTCCAAAGTCCTTCCCTCCTCTCTTTCATTGCTACTAACCATTCTATAAGCTATTTATGTACTCTTCTCACCCATTGTTTTCATAGACCCATGATATTGAGTGCCATTCCAGCAAGCCAGTAGTGCTCTTGAGTAAACAGCCTTGACTGTTTGGCTCCTGCTCATTTTCCAGGAACTCAGCAAAGCCTGGAGTCCTAGCCTGCATTCCAGAAATATTTTACTTGTATCCAATGCCATCCAGGCAAATTAAGTACCTTTGATTGCTAAATCACACAAGTTATTTTGAGTGATTATTTTTGTAAAAAATGCTCTTCCTCTCACTGTTATTGCTATAAGGCTGTCTTGAAATTGCCTTCAACAAGGGATTTCCAGCTAGTTGTTTAAATCGTTAGTGGAAGCATTGCACTTGTGAGTCTCTTCTACTGTATTTTTATATTAGGAGCACTGGGTGTATTTATCTTTGGCAGGAGGTGTTTACCTGGTCTTTCTGAGCTGGGAAATACACAAAAGAACTCATGTTGTAGTCATTTTATTGGCAAAGGGGCTGCTTAGCTAGTTTTCTGTTTTTTTTTTTCTGCGCTGCTATAATTTCTGCCCATTTGCATTTGTTAGCAGTCCCCTGTACAGTAGCAAAGACTTAGAGAAAATGGTTCATAAAACTCTATGTTGTAAAGCACCAATATAGTGCAAATACCCTATATACCAACAAATTAGATAGGATGGTTGAGAGTCAAGTGGAAATACCTACATAGTTAGTCAAATTCATTATTGTCTAAACATATTATAGTTAGTAGAATTTAGTACTGTTTAGTTCAGTCTGCCTCAATAAAGCACCCTTAATAGCTTTCTGACCCCAATACACCACCCACTTATAGCTCAAAAAAATCAACGGACTGGACAGCATGGATATGCAATTTCCAAACTTCTCTGTAGATAGCTTGATGGATATGGGCATCTTGAGACAACATAGCAAATGGCTTTTGCTTACTAACAAAAACTTAATCCTTAAAGAAGCAGACAGTATGTGAGAGGTGTACTTACACAATGACACTGGAGGCTAAACTCTAAAGTGCTGAGGCATGTAACAGCAATCTTCCTAAACAACAAACATTGCTTAGGTCACCTGTTGCCAAACCTGTGCCTCAGCAAGCCAAAAGGCACTGAGAAAAAAAAAATACAGCTAACATTGCACATACTATCACTCACAGTGGAGCCCTAAACACTAAGCCCCTAAGGCAAGCAAACACACTTCCGAGGATTCTTGTCATAGGTTCTTCCATTGTTAAGATATACTGATGCCCCTCTAATCAGGCTGAATAAGGAGAAGATAACTGTTAGTTTCTTATGTGGAGACAGAATTTGCCAAATCACGCATGCACATAAGTCATTATACCGCAGGAACCAGTGTGATTCCATCATAGTCCATGTAGATGTAAAGGACCTTAGTTGTACAACCATGGAATATATGAAGAGATGAGACATTATGGAGCTAACATATTATGTGTCTCAGGTTGTTATGAGCCTAACACTGAGGAGCGTATTACCATCACTGAGGATGATGCCACAGTATGAGCAAAAAATGACTGATTTCAACAGCTGTTTGTCTTTCCAGTGTCATTTGTAAGGGGATCCTGTATTTGTCAGCTTGGGAGGACATGGTTAGAAGACCACATTTCTTTGCCAAGGATGGCCTGCACCTCTCCCCTCAACGCTTTTGAATACTAAAGAAAACTTTATCCACCCCAGAGTGCCTTTTTTATGTAATGTCAAACTGACAAACCTGCCAACATACTAAAATCAACTCAACTGAGCTTCAAGGTGTTACTGCTCAATTTCAGGAGCCTAAACAAAAAACAAACAAAAAAATAATCTACACCCCCTCCAAGTCTTCTTTACCTTTGAGATTATAGTTATCTGTGCAGTTACCCAGACATGGTTTAAAGCAGCAGAAAGTACCCTGGCAGTGCAAGGTTTTAGTGTCTTCCAGACTTTTAGACCAGTAGCTCCACAAACAAGGGCAGAAGGAGGAGCTGTTTCAGTATACATGAATAACAAGCATACCTCTAGGATGGTCAGACAGGGTGACACACTGTATTCCCTCCATCTGCAGATCACCATAAACAAAATCCTGTACCATATCCTAGCCAGCTATATGTCCCACAATGCACGTGGGCCTACTGGAAACACATACCATATAACCTAACACCCTTCTCATGCAAGACTTTAATTACCCCTTTATAGACTAGGAATCCTATGCAGTGCAAACTCTGCAGGTACAGAGATTCTTGCACTTTGTTAATATAAATACTGCTGACCTAAGACTGAATACACCCACTAAAGGCTCAATATACCGGACCTCATGCTTACAAATATGGAAAATGTTGCACACCCCCAAGATCTCATCATGACTGGAAGGTTCCCACCATAAAGCTGCCTCCTTCAAAATAAAAATGAACTCTGTAATTCCATTAAAACTAGTAATACTTAGGAACTATTGCAAGCTAAATTACCTTTTATTAAGTGATGGCTTGTCACAATTTAATGGCCCTCCAAACTGAGAGAGCACAGCAACCTATGCAGAGTTGCTCTTAGAAACTCTGTCCACCCATGTCAATCGCTGCATAGAGGATGCTGGACTTTTCAGAAGTAAGACCAGGACTAGCCCTAGCCTTAGAAACAAACCACCCTGATGGCAACACAAATAAAACAGGATATACAATAAAAGAAAAAATATTAGTCAAAAATCAGGAAAGATGATTCCCATTATTAAGTAAAAGGCAACTAAGAGGGCTAATTAGGCCAAGCAAAGCCAACTTTGAGGCTAAAATAGAATCTCAGGTGAATGATAACCATAAGGCCTTCTACAGCTATGTTAGAAACCTTAACAGCAGCATGCAGCAGTGTGTTGAACTGGTGGTTAATGGTGCCACATTCACTGAGCCTGGCAATATAGCAAACTTGTTAGTAGACAGATTTACTTCCAGCTTTACCCCCTCCCATCTCAACCCTAACCATCCTCTCAATAATACCCTCAAATATAACCCCTTCAGCTGTATCTAGGGGCATGTACAGGCTACACTCACTAGCACCAAGAACACAGCCTCAATGGGCCTGATAACATACAGTATTAAAACAAGCTTGGACCCACATGAATGGATGACTGTAACAGTTATCCTCCTTCATAAGAGAGGACATTTAACATATCCCAGAAACTACTTTCCTGTTAGTCTGACTAGTCTTATTTGCAAAACCATGGAAAGAATTAACATGGAAATATCAGCAAGGATATAGGAGACCTCCCTCCATTGTATCTATCCCAGTTTTGCTTTATCAAAATAGGTTATGCTTACTGAACCTGGTGGACTTCTTTGAAAAGATCACTAAAGAAATGGATGAGGGGTAAACAGTGCATACTGCCAACCAAGATCTGGATAACACTTTTGATACAATACCTCACTCAGTCACTATCAACAAAATTATGAAACTAGGTATAATTCCCTTTATAATACACTGGATAACTAGCTGGGTCACTGGTAGGACACAAGAGATTAGAATCAGTGAGGCCACTTCCACAAAGAGGCTGCACACCACTGGAGTGCCCCAAGGCTCTGTGCTGGGCCCACTCCTCTTTGGCATCTACTTCTCAGATGTCAAAGCCAATGTCAAAGGCCTTTGGCTGACCAAGGTCCCAAATGATTGTAAACTGGGAATAGTCATTGAATCCTCCCCAAGATAAGAACACTATTCAGGAAGGTCTAATACTGACAAACGCTTGGTGTTAAAACCATGGCTTAAAACTCAACACCAAAATATGCATTATAGTACCTTTTGGGGGTCTATATCAGATAATCAAACTTTTAAAAGTTCAAACACCATATGGTCGAGACCATATGTTTGAACTCTTAAAAGTCTGAAAATCAAATAAAAAAAAAAACAGAAAAAAACTACCTGAAAGCTTAAAGAAGGGGTGCAAGCCTCCCTGCACCCCCACACCCTCTGTTCTTTAAATATACCAACTCCAAGATCGCACTACAATGCAGACAATGGAAAACTTCCATTGCCATACTGTAAGGGAATCTCGGTTGAAACTTTCACACTTTTAAAAGTTCAATCATATGGTGTCGACCATATGACATTCAAACTTTTAAAAGTTCAACAACATGATAGGAACCCACTTTTGGGAAGTCTACCACCCTGGATAACTATGTTATCAAAGAAACACCCTTAAATGTTGATTCACTAGTCAGCGATCTGAGAACTCATGTAGTTAGTAACCTAGCCTTACACCAGCATGCATCCAAGGCAGTAAGAAAATTCTTCCGTGTTGCTCAGCTTATAAGCAAGGGCATGGCATCTATGTCCAGAAATGTCATCATAACATTATACTCATCAGACTTATCCTGGTGTATAATGCTACTTTAGGTATGTACCTGACCAACTTGGCATACAGGGCATCCCTGGAATCTTTTTTTTTTACTCGTTTGCTCATCTGCAAAACAAACTGCGTCAGGACTACGACATTAAAAGACCTCAATTTTGCTTGCAACCTAATTAGGACATGCTGGAGAGACAGATATGTCTCTCAGAAAATCCCCATTCTCTAGAATAGGTTCAACATCCATGTGAAGTAAAGTTCCTCCCTAAGCTTCTTGGACCAATGGATGGGTAATCATAAATTCACACCTAGTCTGGCTCCTATGTCTCTGATGGACAGAGGCAGTCAGTAAATCATCACCTATATAAGTCAAATTTGTGGGTCACATTTGGGTTGCATGGCTAGCCTTATAAGGGCCCTAGTGGTTGTTTGCCTGGTATACATCTATGAACCTATGACAAACCCAATCAATAAAATATAAACGCAATGATAATCATGCTTTCTGTCTAATCAGTCTGTGATGGAGTAGCTTCCAAGGACAGATAATGTAATAACTAACCCCAGTAATTAAAATGATGTAGAGTATATATAAAGAGCATGAACACACATATTTTCTTTTGACTGAATTTGTAGTATAGGTAAGATCACAGAAAGAAATCATCTAGAGTCCAGTGTAGGAAACATAAACAAAACCATCAAGGAATTTACCTTTTTCTCTGTTAAGTCTATGTCTTCAGCATACTTTATAGTCACTGGTATGTTGCTGCCCCCACATTTTCATGAACCAGTATCTATGTATGCATGAAACATCAACATTTAAACTCAGAAGATCAAGAATAGGTGACTTTATCAAGGTCCATTATTCTAATTACACATTCTATGCAGTAGACATGGGCTATGAAATTAGCCAGCTTAGTTAATAAATCAGTGCCTTGTACAAATCAAATAAAAAGAAAACTCCACCAAGGCATTTAATGGATCTACATATAAAATGTAAGTCTTATTTGCTTATGACAGAAATCAGAAATCCATTAAAAAAATAAAGAATAAAGATAAAATATTAGGGCCAATGTTTAACTATTGCTCTTGTTCAATTAAATTAGTAAATAAGGAAGATTTGTTAAAGCACTTTTTTGAAGTATACATAATCAGTAACTGTAATGTTTTATATTATTTAGTGACCATAATTTCAAATTATGCCTAAATAAGTTTATTATGGACACAGGGAACCTGTAAATGGTTCATCTCCCAGAATGGTGCTTACACTTATCAAGGCTATCAGAACTTGTTAGATATTTGGGATGCATGGCTAGGCTTAAAAAAGCCCTTGTGGTCGTTAGCCTAGTAAACAGCTATGAACCTATTATTATTTAGTTAACATAGGTTTGAATTATGTTCACTTATGTTTACTCTTATTTAGTGACCATAATTTCTAATTTTCTCCCACAGAAATTACAAATTCTGTTAAGGACAGAAGAAAGTTCCAAGACAAAACTCACTTCTGTTCTCAGCACTTAAGGACACCTTATAATTTATGATCTAAATCCTCCCTTGTTTCTGCTTCCTTAGTTTTCTTTCACTGGCTTAATATTTTCATTTAAATATGGGTAAGCTATTGAGCAATACACAAAAATACACTCTACAAAACATCTTAGTGTTTAACACCTGAAGGCAAGATAGAGACAGTAAATTAAATACATTGTTTTGCCTTGCCTTGCTGTTTAGGTAATATTTAATAAACCAATGCTTATGGTTTGCGGCTTAATTAGCTTAACTATCAAATGCATAAGAATTTTCCTAACAGCAACAAGCACCCTAGATTATATACCTGTTAGCATCTATAGTAACAAGCAATGTTGCTGTTACAGTGTAATTTCTAAGTAGACAGATTCTCAAGAAGAGAAAGCATTTTTATAAGTAGATTAAAAGGAAACTTATTGCCATCAAGTACAATAGACAGTTTTTTGAAATTATGATATCTAAGTCCTCTAGATTATCCTCTTAGTAGCAGCCATCCATATAACAGTTGGTGCTACAAAATAAAGCTCATTCAGTTTATTTGTAGCTTCTTGGCTTATGACAATGACAGTGTCATAGTAACTGGCAGTTCAACAGACTTCTTTATATATAAACATGAGATGTAAAAGAAGCAGTTGCTATCTTTAATGAAAGCAGTCGAGGAAATAGAAAAAAATGAAATAGATACAGCCTTGCCCAATGTTATTTTAAATATTCTAAGCATTTATAGGCAGAAGTAAAATATTTAAGCTGTGTATCCTTGAAATGATAGTACATACATTAATACAAAACTACTCAACATAAACTTGTGCTGTCATTTTACCTCTTCTTAAGCATGCAACCCACTGTGATGTCTCTGACGAATGTCTACTCATCTGCCATTTTGTCTTGCTGAGAACAGCTGGAAGTCAGCAGAAACATATATGTGAAGGATGGATCAATGGGAAATGGTATAAGCAGGAATCAGAGGACTTTTTTTCCCTCTTCTCTCTAGAGCCACGGAGGTAAAGAATGACGTGTTATAGGTGAAGGAGATTAAATTGGGTAGATGTGAGTGGGTCAGCCTTAGCAAGAATAATGAGGAACAATCAGCAAACTTTAGGGACTACCTAGTATCTAGATCAAAACAGCACTTTGTCTTGGAGAGAGCTGGGGAACTGAAGCATAAATTACCAGAATGGTTGGCAAAAAAGAATTACTTGAGAGATTCAAGAAAAGGGAGTTGATAGATGGAAATTTATAATGTTAAAAGCAAAACAACAGCTTAGATAGTATACCTCACTATTTCTGCCCTAAGACAAATGCACTGAAGTCACAGCTAATAAAGCACAATGCTTTAACTGAAAATGTCTGCTATGAATGGTAAGTTATTAAGAATTGTTATACAACTGTAATACAACACTGGTGGATTTGCTTTTTAACTAAACAATGCTCCCTATATAAAGGCACAAAAGATAAAAATATCATAAAGGCAATTCATTTGATAAAAACTGCAAGAAAAACCCAAACAACCTGAACTTTTCATTGTGTAATGCCTTCAACATTCTTTAATGGAGGCCCATGGGATATATGCAAATGATCCCTGAAGGCCATACAGTGTGTCAGCCACATGGCTTCTAAATTCCCATGACTTTTTACTCTTTGTTTTTTGCATCTTTATGTGTGCATTCAGGCCAATAAACTGTGGACATACATATTTTGGCATCTTTAGTGTCCTCACCTCCACAGCATAAGTGGATTATTTAGCTATACTTCAGAAACTCAGACCTTAAAATCAAGTCTTATGTCCACAAACGGTTGCCCTTCACAAGATCGAATGGATGGAAGCTCGAAATTCATAATCTCGAGACCAGAATCTCGAACTTCCATTCACTCGAAATTGTGAATGGGAGCCTTAGGTTTAAAAAATAAAAAGTTAACTTACCTTATTGTAGGGGGCCAGGTCCCCCTGTACCCTAGCAGTTTAAATGTGAATGTTCCGTGACCGGACTATAGCGGAGGTATGGAAAATCTTCCATTATGCGCTTACGAGTATAGCGCAGAATGGGAGATTTCACTTTCCTTCACTGTAGTGTGATCTTGGAGTAGGTATATTTAAGTAGGGGGGTCTGCGGGGTGCAGGGGGCAAGCCCCCCCTGCAAAAACATTTGTCAGGTGTTAATTTTTTTTGTCCCTTTCATATGTTCAAGTTTCTCTAAATTAGAGATTCTGGTTTCGAGTTTATGACTTTCGAGTTTGGAGAAATTCAATCATATATAAGGGAATCCCACAAACATTTGAAAACCTTCAAAATATCATTACTAGCATCCAAACCAAAGGGTAAAAACATCACACACACAAGCCTTTCAATAAAAAATGCAAAAAAATCCCATCTGTGCTACAGTTTTCACTGTGTAATACCTTAAACCTGCTGAGGTTTGGCTTGCAAGGCCACCATCTGTCTTATACAGGATAAATCTTTTATTATATAAGACAGACCCCATACTTATTGGCGCACATCTCCACTTATGAACACATTCTCAATTAACATGTCTGTGTGAGTTTGTATGTGTATGTATGGATGTGTGCATTTATGTATACATACACACACACACACACACACACACACACACACACACACACACACACACACACACACACACACACACACATAGTTGATCAACATATATGCTAATTACAAATGCATGACAAACATGAATGTTATGTATATACATTCATACATGCACACACATACAAACATGAAAACTGATTCATTAGCTGGGCCAATTTAAACAGTCTGACCACTTGAACACTGAAGAAAAAGCAACAACCATCAGTAATGCAAAGCACTTTCACAGTCATCACAAATGACAGTATTCTCACAAATGCTAATCCCTTTTATCCAACAATAACATGCACTTCATCATAACATGACAAATATCTACACAAGTTGTTCAAATATACAGTTAAAATAGCCAACATGCCATCCTTATAGGTAAATGATCAGGTTATACACAAAATGTTTTATATATAGATATATATATAAATATATATATATATATATATATATATATATATATATATATATATATATATATATATATATATATATATATATATATATATATATATATATAGGTCTAGGACTATTCACTGAAAGTCAAATGACTGTGCACAAATCACTGAAAGCTCAATTCACTGAAAACTCCATTCACTTAAACACATTTCACTGAAAGTTATATATGGCCCTTCCCCCACTGTTGTGCAATGTGGAGTTAGTATATATAGTAATGGGGGTTGTGGGGGGCATAGCCCCCCACATATTTTGGATATATAATATGTTCAGAAAAGAGTAATTTATTGGAATTGCAAGTATCCATGTATATAGTTCAAAATATTTAAAAGCCCCCCACACCCCCTTACTAGATATACAAACTCCAGGGTCGCACAACAGTGGGGAAAAGGCCATATATAACTTTCAGTGAAATGTGCTTCAGTGAATTGTGTTTTCAGTGAGTTGAGCTTCAGTGAATTGTGCTCAGTCAAATATGTTTCAGTGAAATGTGCTTTCAGTGAATAGTCCTAGACCCATACATATATATACATATAAATTAGATGTTACTTCACGTATGAATAAATAAATAAATAGGTCATTAATAAATAAAATTAACTTTACTCTATCAAAAATTAGCTGCTGACATTTTCAGCACAGTGCAATAGAGATATATTCATTAAAACCCTAGGGGGATGTGACATACAGCCACAATTTACCACTATAACTCCTTATCATCATCATCATCTTTCGGCTGTTCCAGTTAGGGGTCGCCACAGCAGATCATCTGTTTCCATTTCTTCATGTCCTCTGCATTTTGCTCTGTCACACCAACCACCTGCATGTCCTCTCTCACCACATCCATAAACCTTATCTGAGGCCTTCCTCTTTTCCTGTTACCTGGTAGCTTCATCCTTAGCATCTTTTTCCCAATATACTCAGCATCCCTCCTCAGCACATGTCCAAACCAACATAATCTTGCCTCTCTGGCTTTGTCTCCAAACCTTCCAACCTGGGCTGACCCTCTAATATACTTATTCCTAATCCGGTCCACCCTCGTCACACCCAGTGCAAATCTTAACATTTTTAACTCTGCCACATCCAGCTGTAACTCCTAACTTTTTGTCAGTGCCACTGTCTCCAACCCATATAACATAGCTGGGCTCACTACCCTCGTGTAGACCTTACCATTCACTCTTACTGGTACTCATCTGTCACAAATCACTCCTGACACTGTTTTCCACCCTGCCTGTACTCTCATCTTCATCTCTCTTCCACACTCACCATTACTCGGAACTATTGATCCCAAGTACTTAAACTCATCCACCTTCACCACCTCTACCCCCTGCATCCTCACCATTCCTGTATCCTCCCTCTCATTCACACACATATATTGTGTCTTAGTCCTGCTGACCTTCATTCCTCTTCTCTCTAGAGCATATCTCCATCTCTCCATGGCCTCCTCCACCTGTTCCCTACTCTCACTACAGATCACAATGTCATCTGCAAACATCATAGCCCACGGGGACTCCTGTCTGATCTCGTCTGTCAACCTGTCCATCACCATTGCAAATAAGAAAGGGCTCAGAGCTGATCCTTGATGTAATCTCACCTCCACCTTAAATGCATCCATCACTCCCACCACAGACCTCACCGCTGTCACACTACCCTCGTACATATCCTGTACCACTCTTACATACTTCTCTGACACTCCTGACTTCCTCATACAATACCACAACTCCTTTCTAGACACCCTGTCATATTCTTTATCTAAGTCTACAAAAACACAATGCAACTCCTTCTGACCTTCTCTGTACTTTTCCATTAACACTCTCAGAGCAAACATTGCATCTGTAGTGCTCTTTCCCGGCATGAAACCATACTGCTGATCACTAATCATCACCTCCCTTCTTAACCTAGCTTCCACTACTCGTTCCCATAACTTCATGCTGTGACTGATCAATGTAATCCCTCTTATACTCTATTTTATTCTCCTAGGCCCCACCCGTACAGTCTGGTATAATTATTTCTAAAATAAAAAATAAAAATAATGAGTGAAGCCACTACAATGCACAGAATGTTTGTAAAGTGCATTATTCATATTTTTCCTATATATAATAATGCTGGTATATCTTTTTGCATAAAGTTCTTCCAGTTTTACCGACATAGTAACTGTTACATGCAGTGAAGAAAGCAAGATATGCCAGCCCTTTATTTCAGCAAATTCCATAGATGGGGGTAATGAATATTTCACCCTTATTGTTCAGCACAATGTCCTTACCAGTGAACATAAGGGCATTGCTTAGAGAAACCACATTTGTGTCCCATTTCTACTTTTATTTCCATTATCTTCTTGATTAGTTGTGTTTATTAACGCATTTTTCATATTTCATATAGTTTTGTAGACAAAATGAGGGTTGTCCCTGGTAATCTTATAAATATTTTCATTTGAAGTAAAAATAACCCAATTTCTAATGACTGTATCTTTAACTGCCTTATGCTCTTTATTGAATTGTAGGACAAATGCTCTGTGATACACTTTATACAGTAGGTCAGGATGTTCTGGTAGATCTTCCTTCATTGTAGACTTATTCAACCCTACTCATAGGTTCATAGGTTAATAGCTAGGTACTAAACTATCATCCCAAGGGCCTAAGAAAACCTAGCCAACAAGGTTCCCTGGCTTACGCCACCCAAGAAAGTTAATGTCCTGTACCCCTGTCGAGCAGAGCCACAGAAGTTATCCCCGGGGTGTATTTCCTATTTCCCATCCACTCATCAAGATTTTTCTTGGAGAGTGCTAATGAGGAACTTTGCTTGACATAGATGGGTAGCTTGTTCCAGAGTATAGGAAGTCTCTAAGACAGGAATCTATCCCTCCAGCATGTCCTGTTTATTGTGGTGACAAGGTTTAGGTCTCTAGAGCATGTAGCTCAGAGGGATTGGGATTTCTTTAGGTGCTGCGTGTCCAACAGCTCTGTGTTTAACATAGCTTTATATGTTAGGCAGAGAAATCGTTGGAGTAGGTGGTATGCTACAGAATAAAACTGGAGTTTTTTTGAGATAGTCAGTGTAGGGCATCTGTTTGAGGCCAGTAATCCTCTTTGTGAGGTACTTCTGTGGCCTTTCCAGCTGCTGCAGATGTTTTGCGAGGTACATTCCAAAAGGGGCGTTGTACTCTATAATGGGTCTAATGAATGCTGAGTAGAGGGGAACAATGACCTCTTTTTTCCTGGTTGAGAACCCTTTTGTGATGAGGTTTTCCACAAAGAAGGATTTCCTGACTACTGTGGCGATGTGATTATCAAAGGAGAGACTACTGTCCACTTGGGTCCCAAGGTCTCTTATCACATATTCAGCATTAAGTAGACTGCTGTTTATGTGGTAGTTCATGGGTACAGAGTTTTTACCAAAACGCATGACAATGCACTTTTTGGCATTGAGCTTGAGGCCATGCCTCTGACATCAGGCATCTGTCTCAGTGAGGCCCTTCTGTAGGATGTTCACATCATTTGGGGACTCGACTATGGCTCCTACTTTGCAGTCATCTACATACTTCGTTAGCCAGAGACCTTCTGTGTTAGCCTGTACTTCAGAGAAGTAGATACCAAACAGGAGAGGTCCCAGAACTGAAACCTGTGGTACTCCACTTGTCACTAGTTTGAAGTCAGATTTGGAGTCTGCATCTTTTACAGTGTGGGTTCTGTCAGTGAGCCAGTGGGCAACCAATCTTGTGATGTAGGGATTTATACCTAGTTTAGTGAGTTTAGCTATAATTCCAGAATGGGGGATGGTGTTGAAAGCCTTGGCAAGGACAAGATAGGCTGTGTGAACCACCTTACCCTCATCTAAGGCTTTGGTGATTGCCTAAAAGAAGTCAATCATGTTCAGAAGACATGATCTGCTTTTCACAAACCCAGACTGGGTGGGGTCCTGAGTTTGGAGATTACCAATGTCTTTTTTTATGAGTTCCATGATGACACATTCCATGGCCTTGCAGACCAGGCTCGTCAGGCTAAAAGGGCAATAGTTACAAGGATAAGTGGTGGCTCCCACTTTGTGGAGTGGGATAACTGTTGCAGTGCACCATTCAGTGGGTGCAAAGCCTGACGTGAGACTATAACTGAACATGGTGCTTAGGTGGGGAGCCAGTTCATGCTGAAGTTCATGTAAAACACAGCCTGGGATGTTGTCCAGTCCCATTGATGCTGTGTTTTGGTTATAGAGAGTGCAGCTTTTACCTGCATAGATGTGATTACAGGGACTCTGCATTCTTCCTGTAAAGATATGGGCCCTTTAGGGGGTGAGGGAGGGGGGGGGTAAAGTTAGCACTGAACCAATTTGCCAGGATGTTGGCAATATCAGTTGGTTCTGTAATTTTCGTATCCTTGTGCTGTAACTCAGAGCAGATCTGGGTGTTGCCATTGAGATTCGTGTTATAGCTATAGAATGCTTTGTGGTTGCCCTTAGAATCAGTGGCAATTTTGTTTTCATAGCTAGCTTTGGAGGATCTTATAAGGGATCTCAGCTTCTAACTGAGGCTGACCAGGGAGCTCCTCCACTCATGGGATTTTACTCTCTTTTGCAACAGTTTCTTCCCTTCTGTTGTAGAGTTTGTTTATGGCGGGGACCACCAGATTGGCTTCCTTTTCTTTGGAGTATAGCAGTTGGTTCTGTTTGGGATAGTACGATCCATGCACTCATGTAAGTCTTATAGAGTGCATTTGTGTAGGCTTCAGCAGTTGTAACTGTACTGTCCATCTGCATGGGTGTCTTGAAGTTCGCCACTTCTGTCTTAAGAAGCATGATGCTGGCTTTGGAGAAAATTTTTACCATGGTTTCCTTAATGGTGGGTGGGGGCGGGATGCTGATATCTAGGGTGATTAGCTTATGGTCTGATCTGACCAACAAGGAGTTGACTTCAGGTGTGGAGCACTTGTCACTCATGTTGTTAATGACTAGGTCTAGGATATTGTTTCCCCTGGTGGTGGTGTGGATAAGTTGATCCAGGGCATTGGAATTTATGAATTCCAGAAAGCGTTGAGCGAAGGAGTTGGTACATGAGTAGTTTTCCCAGTTAATGATGGGGTAGCTCAAATCAGCCATTATTAGGGTGTTTGGTTGAACCCTAATATTTCCAGTATATTAAGAAAAGAGGAGTTGTAATCCTGGGGCATGGTGGGGAATCTGTAGCAAGCTACAATTTGCTTTGCAGTTTTGCCTAAAGTTATTTGCACTTGGATAACCTTGGATGCATTATGCTGTGCAACTAGCCTGGAGGTGTGGATATCCTTAATGAATATGGACACACCTCCACCTTTGGTGTTCTGGTCCAGGTTAGATGGCCAAAAAGTGTGGTATGAGTTCTAACCTGATAATGCAGGGTTGCTGTCTAGAGCCTTGAACCAGGTCTCAGTCACTGCACAGATATCAATGTTCTCCATTTTAAGGAGTACCTAGAGTGAGTGCATTTTGAGGTTTAGACTTCTAGCATTGAGTAGCATTACCCTCAGTTTTTGCTTGCCTGTTCCTGTTACGATGGTGAATTTTCATTTGAACCTTGCCTAAAAAAAGGCACTATAGGGGCAACAAGACCCTTAGCCAGTATCCAGAATCCCAGGGGAGACAGGTGCAGGCCATCTCTGGCAAAACATCATGGTCTGTCGACCATGTCGTCCCAGTTAGACAGATACTGGATCCCCTTAGAATGACACCAGAAGTTTAGCCAATTGTTGAAGTCAATCATTTTGTCCTTGTGCTGCGGTATCATTCTGGTTGATGTCAGGATGCTACTCAGGGCTAGGTCATACCTGCCTGGGCTACACAATCAGAGAGCTCTTACATGTATCTTTTTATGTAGTCCAGGGAGGTACGTCTCAGGTCATTCACACCAACATGGACAATGACAGAGTCATATTTGTATTTGTTGTGGAGTGACCTGAGTTCATGGGTTATGTGGTGGATCCTGGCATCCGACAGGCAGCTGACAGTACCCTTCTCCTTGTTTAGCCTGGTGAATGGGACATCAGTATGCCTGACTATAGAGTTACCTATGACTAGTGTGTTGGGTACATTGTTTATTTGCATACTGAGTCTGTGGGCTATGTGTCATTTGGGTTGTGTTGGGGGGTGGAGGTTGTTTGCATTTCTGCTTTGGAGATCTCTGTGATTGAGCAGATTATTATTGAGAGCCTCTGCAAATGTTTTTGTGTTTCTATGTGTGGATTTTGGTGGTGTCGGTTTAGTTGGACTATGTGATGAGTCTGGTGTGGTGCAAGTGTTTACCTTCTCCTCTTGACTGTCAAGTTCAGTCTTGGTTGGAGAGAGCTTTACCTCCAGTTTGGCTAGATAAACGCATCTCTCAGAGGTTGTGGTGTTGGGTGGTAGGAGGAGAGGGTTGTCTGTGTACATGAGGCAATTGCTACAATGCCCCAAGATGATGAGATTCATTAGATAGACAGAAGAGAACACTGGGAGCTGACCCTTGGGCATGCCTGAATAAAAAACAACTTTCCTCTAGATAAGTGAGGAAAGTGAGTATAAGAGTTTTTTTTTCTCTAAGCAAGTGAGGAAAATAAGTACAAAAACTGTTTTCCTCTAAGTAAAGAGGAAGGTTGAGTGCTGTAGTAATTTGTAGCTTATTTAGTGCTAACAACAAGTTCTGAACAAGTGCTGAGCACGAATTAGCAAATTCAAGTGCTAAAACTAAGAATCTGTAGCTGGATCTTGTGGTTGATAGGCTACCTAGTGCTTACCACTCCCACTGATAAGCTATAATGCTTCCCTCCAACACAGAAAGGCTTGGGGGGGGCTCAGAAGCTTACAAACATTCCTGAATACAGCAAATCTGTATCTGGACTAGACTAGTTACAGGAAAGGTGGGAAACAGGCTTAAACATGGGCTTTTTAACCAGAAAGTTGAAAGAGATGGAAAAACTCCCCAAACGGCCAATAAACTACAATTTCTGGGCCAGAAACCACTCTTCTGGTAGATATGCTACTTAGTGCTTACCACTCCCACTGATAAGCTAGAAGGCTTCCCTCCAACACATAAAGGCTTTGGGGGCTCAAAAGCTTTCAAGCAGTCCTGAATACAGCAGATCTATATCTGGACTAGACTAATTACAGGAAAGGTGAGAAACAAGCGCAAACACAGGCTTTTAAACCAGAAAGTCGAAAGAGATGGAAAAACTGCCCAAATGGCCAATAAATTACAATTTCTGGGCCAGAAACTACTCTTGTGGTAGATAGAATCCTAGTTCTTACCACTCCCACTGATAAGCTAGAAGGTTTCTTTCCAACACAGAAAGGCTTTGGGGGCTCAGAAGCTTACAACAGTCCTAGTTATGGCAAATCTGTATCTGGACTAGACTAGTTACAGGAAAGGCAGGAAACAAACTTTGAATTTTTTTTTTTTTTGGAAAGTGTAAAGGCAGAATGGAGAAACAGAAGATAATTCAAAATTAAGGACCTAAGTGGCTTGCCCTTCACAAATGTTCTTTCTGTATTAGGTAGAATGGGCTAGTGACACTAGACTGGAATAGAGCTGGGATAGAGCTGAACAGCTGGGACTGGTAGGAGTGTCTAAAGTCAAAATATGTTCTCACTGTACTCGGTTGAGTGAGCAAATGAGATAGACCCAGGAGCAGTTCCCCCAGTATAAGCTGGTATTTAGTCATCTTTTTTTTCTTAATTTCATAAAAAAAATTTTTTTCTTAATTTCATTAAAAATTTTTCCAAGTAAAAAAAAATAAATAAATAAATAAATACCACTTTTTGCGCATAAGTAGAAGGCGCTGATATTACTATGAAACATATCACAAAGTACTAAAGTTAGTTCCACAGTTCAGAGCCACAGTTGTGTATTGTATTTTTATGTCAACTCAACTTTCTTATTTTTTTTTTTTTTTATGTTGTTCATGTGTTGTGTGTTTATGTTTTTCTTTTTCTCCCGGGATCTCCGCTGAAATATCCAGACATATTCTCCGACTCTCCCGGTTAACAAATGTAAAATAAATAAATAAAATAATGGGTATCCCTTTTTAAACACATGCACATGCATGTGTGTACACACACACACACACACACACACACACACACACACACACACACACACACACACACACACACACACACACACACACACAGACTGATTCACTGGCTGGGGCAATTTAAGCAGTTTAAACTAAATGGCCTTATAAGACTAAGGGAGGAATTGATAGTGTTTACACTCATGTGCAGATGGAATCTGCACTTGATGCATCTTGGTGCAACTAAGGAGTGCTTCAGATACCTCAGCTATGCTCAGGTGTAGCTGTTTGAGTCTGAGAAAACTGTATTCAAATAAAATGGTAATGAGAAGTAAATGAGGAATAAGTAAAAAGTCTGCACTATTTTCTACAAATTAAGACCTCTTTTTGCCTTTGTGCTGTTCATAATTGCTTTTTATGTACATCTGCCCTGCTTGCAGAGAGATTATAAAAACAAGTTAAGCCCTTTTCATTTTGCTATCAAGTTACAGCTTAGCTTTCTGCCATTCTGATTTGCTCATTTCAATCACACCAAAGCCAATGGCACCCAATGTTGCTCACTGGAAGAGAAGGAGAAGATTTAGACAAAGGCTGACACATCTGCACTTTGCCCTTCAGGAAATCTTGGATGGGTTTAGAGTAGACAGGGACATATTATGGCCTTTGGTGAGTTTGTATAACCACAGGCAGATACTCAGGTGATGAGTGGCTTTTCTGTACTTGTGAATACCATGGTATACATTGCCCAGAGTCTTTCCAGATACAAGCTGTTAACATTTTGGCTATCTCACAGGCTTCTGACTCAAGGTTACTTCAGCAGTTCCCCAACATTTTCTTGGCACATGTGGATTGGTACATTTATTTCACAATGTCACCTCAGGACCAAGTCATGAATATGGTTACACACCATGGAATGGCATGCTTTTCCTGAGGTGGTTGATATGCTAGATTACACTCATGTTGCTATTCGGGTTCCAGCCTTGACCAGGAATGGGTACCATTTCTTAGCCACCAGATAGTTTGTAATCCATAGGGCTGCATCACCAATATGTTATCCAAGCATTCTGGCAGTATCACCAATTACCATATTTGGCAGACAAGCTCACTGTATATCCCCCTCTTCCTGTATGGTAGGGTTACTAGTGGTCACCTAGTTAATATGTGCAAACTGTTTTAATGTTCCTCATCCTAATCACTGGTATTTCAGTATTTATACAGTGACATAGGTAGCGCTAATTAATCACCATCCCTTTTTTGTTATGTGCCCACTCCCACTTTTTTTTTGTTAGTGGACTCAGGAGTTTCATTCAAACCATGCCTACTGGCACCAGTTCATAACCCCCAGGGATCTACTGCAGAGCAGTACACACAGTCAATGAGCTGATGAGACATGGCATTCACTTTGTGAAGGAGGAGAAAAATCACAGAGATAATAATGTATGGAGTATTACTCGTGAGCTATGGTAAATGGAGCTGAGTCATGTAAACATGGAAAGACAATTTACACTGTAATTACTCTGTACATTAAACATTTTGTAGTTTAAGAAAAAAAAATAATGTTTTTTATAAGTTTAGCATCAGTCATCATTTCTACAGTGGTGCAGCCTAAGTGATACATATACTATTTAAACTGTCAGGGTTTGATTTAGTTGTGTAAAAGCATGTGTTATGAAACATGTTTAGCCCATTCTCAGAAAGTTCCCCTTACATAAAAAACTGTATTTAAAAAATAAAGCTACATGGGACTACAGTCTGTCTTGATAGATGTCCAGTTATTAGATAAAATGTTCCACAGATATCAATGCAGTGGGTAGCAGCCTTACATGTATAGGCTGAGCAAAGTGATGTCTTACTTCATTAGTTGTAGTTTATACATTAAAATAATTTGTTTCTGACGTTATTTCATTCAGAACTTGGTACTACACTAACATGCAATATGTCAAAGCCCATAGTTATGCCTGAAGCTACTTAGTGAAGGAGACCAAAGTCATACTTTACCTACTGCAGGAGTCATATCTATGTAAGATAGAGATGGCTGCCACAAGTGAAAAGTGGGTCCTTACGTGTCATCATTTCATTGGTCTACATATTGTACATAAAAACTGATGAATGTATTAAACAGAACTATGAACTACTAAATGTATACATAAGCAAACTCTGCAGTATCTAATACAGGAAAACCTACTTCCTCCTACTCAACATGGCTTTCACCCAAAACACAGTACTCATGCTGCTCTTATCTCCTTTACAGACACTATTTCCCAGGCTCCTGATAACAATAAATTTGTCTCCTGTTTATTTCTAGACCTTTCCAAAGCTTTTGATACCGTCTCACATTCTCTACTTCTGACTAAACCAATCTGAAGTTCTCGGCTGCTGTAACTTGGTTTTCTAGCTACCTCTCTAATCGACTTCAATCAGTGAAATGGCTCTCTGCACTCTCCCTCCCTCCCTGTAAAAAGGGGCTTCCCCCAAGACTCTATACTGGGCCCACTACTATTTAATATCTTCACCAATTTACTTTATACCTCCTGCTCTCAGTCATCTCTTGTTCAGTATGCAGATGATTCTACTGGGATTACTATCTCTGACTGTCTCTCTCTTGTCTCATCTCTACTACTCAGGCTCTCTTTACATCAGTAGAAACATGGCTCACAACAACCGACTAATCTTGAATCACAAAAAAACAAAGTCTTAGTCTTTCTCCCAATTGACCATCTTAAATCTTCTTTCATTATACACTCCAATCGGACCTGAACCTAGTACCAAGCTCTTAGGCGTTGCCACCGATGATCAACTTAAATTTGACTTGCACATCGACAACTGTCTCAAAAAGACCCATCAGAAACTAGGCCTTCTAAATAGAAACAGAACGTTTTTCACTCCTAAAGCTAAATTAACCCTCTCTCATACCTACCTCCTACCCAGCCCACTGTATGGTTCTCAAATACTCAAAAACCTTAACACTATTCTCCTAACAAAACTTTCCTCTACCTGCAACAAGGTTGCCAGATTCTCAGCCCACCATACTTATCAAACCCATCACTGTGTTTCACTTAAACACTTAAACTGGCTGGAAGTACCTAATCTGCTTCTTCTCTCACAGCTTTAGATGATACACTCAGTAGTATATCAACCCTCCTATTGCCCTAACATATCATCCTTTATATCCCACTATTCTCCAACTAGATCAGACCAAGACCTACTACTTATCTATAAACCTAGGACTAGTAACAGATGCAATCTATATACCTACCATCCTACCATTGCTTGGAACAAGCTTCCAATTCAAATTCAATTACTAAATCAACCAAAACAATTCAAAGCAGCTGCCAAAGAATACTTAAAAACTCTTTGATTTTGCCTGTGTAATCAACCACCATAAAATGCCCAACCAGTCCTGAAACTACACACTAATCAATCATCAACCATAACTTTTACCTTTTACACTCTTACTGTTTATTATTTCACCCCTCCTAGCCTTGCCAATCTGTCTCTCTCAATCCATGATTCTTTACCTATGCTTGCTTTACTCATCTCTTCCTAATATTCCCTCATTTACATTGAATACATACTTTAAGACTGTATTACAATGTTTTCTTCTTCTTAAATGCCTATTCTTAATGATGAAGGTTACAGTTTAAATGTTGTTAAGACTTGTCAATGTATGACTTGCACGCCCTGTTGAACTACTTGCTTCTCTAATTATCTATTGTACTGTATTAATGTCTTGGATCTTTTCTCCCTGGGCCTCCGCTGAAAAAGAGCTATGTCAGCTCAGTCGGACTATTCCCGTTAAACAAATGTAAAATAAATAAATTTACTTTTGCAGTATTTCATCGCACAGTGTACATTGCTTATGATATCTCATTCCACAGAGAAATGCAGTTGTTAATTCATATGCATACTTTGAATGATATATTAAACCTAGGCCCCATCTGACTCAGTCGGTGTTAGTGTTGATGAATGTAAAAAAATCCAGCAGCACTTATCAAAAAGACTAGGGGTAAGATGCCCAGTACCCCTGACAAATTTCCCCTAGGCACTGTGAATATCATGTATATGTTATTTATTTATTTCATTCAATGACTGGGGAAGTCCACTGAGCCTAAAAAGAGCCAATTTTCAGTAGAGGCCCAGGGAGAAAAGCTCCAGTAACAATGACAAACAGATTAGCATGTACACATGCAAAGCAAAGAAGTCATGCAGCTTTATGCAGCATTCTACAGTAAAAAAAATTCTACATTCTACAATAATAAAATCTAGCAACTGTACAATGTAAGAGTCATTAACAGTGAATTACAATTGAAATTTTGCATTCCACAATAATGGTAGTAAAAATCTAGCAACAGAACAGCCTAAAGCTCATTAACAGTGAATTACACTTGAAGATGACAAATTGTTGGAAATAAACTATTAACAACATTTGGAGGTTAAGGAGGAGTATGAGGGCAAATGATGTGTGTGCAGAGATGATGTATAGAGTTAGAAGGTAGGGTTTGATATAGGAGGGTCCTATGTGGGGAAGGAGCAAGGGCATTCCCACTTTGAAGATAGGTAGGAATGGAGGAGCGATTTAAAGTTAGAGTGGTTATGAGTATTTCTAAGGGAGGGAAGAAGAGAGTTTCATAGTGTAGCTAAGGAGCAGAATAGCAGAGAGTGTCCAGGTGGCCATAAAGGTTTGTAGATTTTGAGCAGGTTCTGATTTTATGACCTAAGTAAGTGATTAGGAATATATGGGGTTAAGGAGGTGGAGAGAGAGGAACATGAAGATGGTCTAAATATGAGCTTATGGGCAGTGGTGAGTTTATGGAGGCTCAGATAGTTGGGAAGCTTGAGCCATTGCAGTGAGTGGAGGGAAATGTAATGATGGGATGATATCACCATGGGTCTCCCATAAAAAGAGGCCACTGGCCAAGTAGAAATAATACAGTCAAATAAATGTGTAAATAACTGTTGTAATGGTTAAGGTATTAACATCAAAGACACAAGGTATAAGGTTTGATTCTCAATAAGGGAACTTGGCTAGGCTTAAAATGGCCCACAAGGGCAGCAAGCCTAGTGCTTACCTATGAGCCCATAGATAGTAAGTACCGTTAAGAAGTAGAATGAATCCAATTACTGCATTCATAAATAAAAAAAAAAGTGTCACATTGCTTAATAGCAAATTAAATAGTTTATTTACTGTTATTAAACAGTACACAGTTTCTTCAGAACACTTAGGAGTCTATCCCTTATCTCCATCTCTCTCTCTCTCGCTCCCCTTTTTATGTTACTTTTACAGGTCAAGAAGGCCAAGTGCAGCTCAGCTACATAGCTCACATGTGAGGCATTGCTATCCATATCATCCTGCTTTCACAGTATTGAGGCAGTGTCTCACTCCTATAGTCCACGAGCTTATGGCAGCCTGGGAAGCCGTAAATACCATATGCTTCAGGGTCTTGTTAGTGCAGCAATTGAGATGGGTATGAAGAGGCACCAACACCTAGTGCAATATCTCCTCCAGTGAGGACAAGACCTACAGATGCAGTCATCTCTGACCATAGTTCCACTTGAGACTTCGCCCTCACACCATCAGAGTACACCCACTGTTCTATCATGGATGGATGGGAATAACTGAGGTCCTCAAGAACAGGGTATTAGCTGTCTGTCTGCTCTCCTCCCCTCCCTTTTGTGTCTGTCTGCAATCTTTATGTCTTGCTCCCTTAATGTCAGCCCACCTTGGTGTTTTAGTTTCTCTTGTCAGTCATTTATGTTTATGTGTTACTTCTGTCTTCTCTAACCTTCTCTCCTACACCCTCTACCATTGCTGTTCCAAAACCCCCTCTTAAAAATATTGCAAACAGGGGGTCTATCCCCCACAATATCAGTGTCACCCCTTTCTCACCTCATCCTGCACAGTCATCTTAATCTGTTTCTTCTTTGTGTTCCTTGTCATATCTCTACCCACTTTTCCAGTATTCTTAACTTTCCCTTTCCCACCCCTATAAAAATCAAAATAAGGTGTTCATATAAGGACTCCCTTTATAATGAATAAAACAAACCTTAGTACATTTTGGGAAAGCTGTGGTCTAATAACATTTGTCTCATCTTAACACAGGCTCTTTTACAAAATCTTGAAATATTTGCACATGCCAGTGTCTGTATCCTCATTACAAAAATGTTGATGCCATTTGTTGCTGTGCATGCATGCAAGTACTTCCACACATCCCTTAACTGCTTTCAATTGATTTTACATCACTTTGGATGTGCAAAATTGTTGTGCGTATTTCTTCACTGGCCTAAGAAGTTCTGAAACTATCTCTGCTTTTTCATGCTTCTTGATCTGAATACAGTTGCAGGACCACTGTTTGCTGAGTTATGCATACATATGAGCATCACTGGATTATAAGTTCTACCTTATTGCTGTTGCTCACTAAAGATAATAGGGACACATACCCCCGAGGTCCATCAAATGACTTGTGTAAGCATTTGATGAAGAGCCCACATGAGATCTGAGAATCCCCATAAAAAGTGGCACTAACACATAGGACATTAGTTTATGAGATTAACTAATAAAATATAAACAAAAAGAACCTGCTTCTTTTTATTGTTTTTTTTTTCTGAAAGTGATTTTCAGAGTCACTATTACTCACTACTATTACTCACTACCCACACTTAAACAAACTAGTCATATTCCCTACAGAACCACTAAAAAGTGACATATTTTTAAGTGCATTAACAGAAAATGCTGCATGATCTGCACTAAATGTCATCCTGTCAAAATAACATAAGAGATTAGCATTTATATATAGTGTAGTAATGACATTGACGAGAGATCAGACTAACTGAAGCTTTGAATTACTATACAAAGAAATGAAATACTGTTTTGAAATAAGTAAGTTATTTAGAAGGGGGATAATAACAATTGTTTAAAAGTTTAAAGACAATGAAATTCTGCAAAAAGGTACTCCTGTAGGTACTGGTAGCCCTTTTTCATTTCTTTACCATGGTATTGTGATGTTCACGATGTTTAACCAGACAAATAAGACAAAGGCTCTATTTTTTGGTAACTGGAATCAAACTAGCATTTTTGGATGATTGAAATTCTAATAGGGAAATCCCACATTCAGTTAGCAGCTTGGTTTTTGTGAGCAGGTTAGAAATATTAGAATGTTAAAATATTTATTAATTTGAGATGGATGTGTTTGAGGATGATGGCCTAGTATATTCTTTAGGTATTTATGCAGTTTTAGACTTAAGACCTTGAAGACAGGAAAACTGATAATACTTGTAGTGAAATGATTTTTAACTATGTAGCACATTTTAAGAGGAATTGTTGGGTGGAAGATAATACAAACCTGCATGATATGACTACACATGGTAAGTTTTTAGATAATACCTGGGGGAGCTACTGCAGAAGGAAATAAGGAGTGTGAAGAGAAAAAAATGCTTGGTATACAAAGTGTGGAAAGAATTTGATTCTGGATGATTACTGTTTCAATTTTTTTTTATTGCAGTTTTAGGCTAGTTTGTACAGAATTGGAAAGTCGCTTAGCATATTCATGCCAGAGCCTGTTAGTAATGTCCCACATTTTTATTTATTCACTTGCATTAAAGACTGCAGGGCTTGGGGTGTATACATAGGGGTAATGTATTTCTAAAGGGTGAGGATTAAGATTTTTGTTTAAAGTGCATATGAGAATAGTAAAATGTGCTGGCCAATGCTGGTTGCTGCTGTTATTCTCCAATGTATTATAATATGTTGGAAACTGCTGACATATGAACAGAAATATGTTATATGATCTAAGATATGAAAGAAAGGATACTGCAGTCAGATTGGTAAGACATCTGCAGGTATCTTAATAAAGGCTCAGATGAATACATGAAAAGAGCGTTATTAGAAGGGGGTATCAAGACATAAAGACTGAAGAAAGGGATCGGACAGGAAAGATGGATGTAGACATAAAAATGAGAGACAGCGATCTATTCTAAAAAATTAATTTTGAAATAAATACTTGTTGCCATGGATCTCAGATCCTTATCCTCAGTGCAGGGATTGCAAAAACAATCATGTAGTTTTCTCTTTAAGATCATCAAATGTTCATAGGTTCATAGGTTCATAGGTAAGTACTAGGCTATCAGCCCTAGAGCCCATACAAGCCCAGCCAAAAAATGTACCCTGGCTTTCACCACCCAAGAAAATTATTTTCCTGTGCCCCTGTCGAGCAGAGCCACAGAAGTGATCCCTGGGGTGAATTTCCCATTTCCCATCCAATCATCAAGATTTTTCTTGAAGAGTGCTAATGACGAGCTTTGTTTGACATAGATAGGTAGTCTGTTTCAGAGTATGGGAAGTCTCTGGGACAGGAATCTCTCCCTCCAGCATGTTCTGTTTATTGTGGTGACAAGGTTTAGGTCCCTAGAGCATGTAGCTCGGAGGGATTGGGATTTCTTTAAGTGGAGCATGTCCAACAGCTCTGGGTTTGACATAGCTTTGTATGTTAGGCAGAGATCGCCCCTGAGTAGGTGATATGCGATGGAGTAAAGCTGTAGCTTTTTGAGACGGTCTGCATAGGGCATCTGTTTGACGCCAGTAATCCTCTTTGTGAGGTATTTCTGTGGTCTTTCCAGTTGTTGTAGATGTCTTTTGAGGTACATATCAAAAGGGGCATTGTACTGTATAATGGGTCTAATGAGTAATGAGTAGAGGGGAACAATGACCTCTTTTTTCTGGATGAGAATCCTTTTGTGATGAGATGATCCACGTAAAAGGATTTCCTGACCACTGTGGCGATGTGATTATCAAAGGAGAGACTACTGTCCACCTGTGTCCCAAGGTCTCTTATCACATTTTCAGCATTAAGTAGACTATCAGCTATGTGGTAGTTCATGGGTATAGAGTTTTAAACAAAGGGGATGACAATACACTTTTTGGCATTGAGCTTCAGGCCATGGCTTTGACACCAGGTATCTGTCTCAGTGAGGCCCTTTTGTAGTTTGTCCACATCGTTAGGACTTTCAGTTATGGCTCCTAGTTTGCAGTCATCTGCAAACTTTGTTAGCCAAAGACCTTCTGTGTTGGCCTGCACTTCTGAGAAGTAGATACCAAACAGGAGAGGACCCAGGACTGAACCCTGTGGTACTCCACTTGTCACTGGTCTGATGTCAGATTTGGAATCCGCTACTTTCACAGTGTGGGTTCTGTCCGTGAGCCAGTTGGCAACCCATCTTGTGACATAGGGATCTATACCTAGTTTAGTGAGCTTATCTATAATTCCAGAGTGGGGGATGGTGTTGAAAGCCTTGGCAAGATCTAGATAAGCTGTGTGAACCATTTTACCCTCATCTATGGCTTTGGTGACTGCTTCAAAGAAGTCAATCAGGTTTAGGAGACATGATCTGCCTTTTACAAATCCAAACTGGGTAGGGTCCAGAGTTTGGAGATTACCAATGTCTTTGTTTATGAGTTCCACGATGATACATTCAATGGCCTTGCAGACCAGGCTCGTCAGGCTAATGGGGTGGTAGTTCCTGGGGTCCGTCGTGGCTCCCCCTTTGTGGAGTGGGATAACCATT
Organism: Protopterus annectens; assembly: GCF_019279795.1. NCBI lineage: Eukaryota > Metazoa > Chordata > Ceratodontiformes > Protopteridae > Protopterus > Protopterus annectens. Next base: position 895,710,995 of record NC_056729.1, read on the forward strand.
GCGGTGCGCCATTCAGTGGGTACAAAGCCTGAGGTGAGGCTATGATTGAACATGGTACTTAGGTAGGGTGCCAGTTCATTCTGTAGTTCATGTAGAACGCAGCCTGGGATATTGTCAGGTCCCATGGATGCTGTGTTCTTGTCTTTGGAGAGTGTGTTTTTACCTGTGCAGCCGTGATTATAGTAACTTTGCATTCTTCCAGTATAGAGATGGGCCCTCTAGGGGGTGAGAGGGGGGTAAAGTTAGCACTGAACCTATCTGCTAGGATGTTGGCAATATCAGTTGGTTCTGTATATTTAGTGCCATTGTGCTGTAACTCAGAGCAGATCTGAGTGTTCCCATTTAGATTCTTGTCATAGCTATAGAATGTTTTGTGGTTGTCTTTAGAGTCAGTGGAAATTTTGTTTTCGTAACTAGCTTTGGAGGATTTTATGAGGGATCTCAGCTTCTTACTGAGGTTGACCAGGGAGTTCCTCCAGTCATGGGATTTTACTCTTTTTTGCAACAGTTTCTTTCTTCTGTTGTAGAGTTTGTTTATGGCAGAGGACCACCAGACTGGCTTCCTTTTTTTGGAGGATAACATCTTGGTTCTATTAGGGATAGCATGATCCATGCACTCGTGTAAGTGCTTATAAAGTGCATTTGTGTAGGATTTGGCAGTCATACCTCTATTGTCCATCTGCATGGGTGTCATGAAGTTTGCCACTTCTGTCTTAAGAAGTGTGAAGTTGGCTTTGGAGAAGTTTTTTACAATGGTTTCCCTAATTGGGGTTGGGGGTGGGATGTGGATGTCTAGGCTGATTAGCTTGTGATCAGATCTGACCAACGAGGAATTGACCTTTGGTGTGGAACACTGGTTTCCCATGTTGGTAATGACCAGGTCTAGGATATTGCTGCCCCTGGTGGGGGTGTGAATAAGTTGATCCAAGGCGTTGGAATTTATGAATTCTAGAAAACGTTGAGCAAAAGAGTTGGTACATGAGTAGTTTTCCCAGTTAATGGTGGGGTAGTTGAAATCACCCATTATTAGGGTGTTGGGTTGTACCCTAATACTTTCCAGTGTATCAAGAAATGCGGAGTGTGAATCCTGGGGCATGGTGGGGGGTCTGTAGCAAGCTACAGTTTGGATTGCGGTCTTGCCCAGAGTTAGTTGCACTTGGATAATCTTGGATGCATTATGCTGTGCAACTAGCCTGGAGGTATGGATATCCTTAATGAATATGGACACGCCTCCACCTTTAGTGCTTCGTTCTGGGTTAGATGGCCGAAAGTTGTGGTATGAATTGTAGCCTAGTAATGCAGGGGTGCTCTCTGGAGCTTTGAACCAGGTCTCTGTCACTGCACATATGTCAATGTTCTCCATTTTAAGGAGTGCCTCGAGTGAGTGCATTTTGAGGTTTAGACTTCTAGCATTGAGTAGCATTACCCTCAGATTTTGCTTGCTGGTACCTGTTACGGTGGTGAATTTGTCATTTGAACCTTGCCTAAAAAAGGCACTATAGGGGTGGCAAGAGCCTTAACCAGTATCCGGAATTTTAAGGGTGACAGGTGCAGACCATCTCTGGCAAAGCTTTGTGGTCTGTTGATCATGTCCTCCCAAGCAGTAAAATACTGGATCCCCTTAGAATGACACCTGAAGCTTAGCCAATTGTTGAAGTCAATCATTTTGTCCTTATACTGTGGTATCATTCTGGGTGATGGCAGGATGCTACTCAGGGTTAGGGTCATACCTGCCTGGAATACAAGATCGGAGAGCTCCTCCCTGTCTCTTTTCATGTAGTCCAGAGAGGTACGTCTCAGGTCATTCACACCAACATGGACAAAGACAGTGTCATATTTGTACTTATTGTGGAGTGACCTGAGTGCATGCGTTATGTGGTGGATCCTGGCACCTGACAGGCAGCTGACAGTAACTTTCTCCTTGTTTAGTCTAGTGAGTGGAACATCAGTGTGCCTGACTATAGAGTCACCTATGACTAGAGTGTTGGGTACGTTGTTATGCCTTATGGGCTGTTGTTGAGTGACACACTAAGTTTATGGGCTATGTGTCATTTGGGTTGTGTTGGGGGGTGGAGTTTGCTTGCGTTTATGCTTTGGATGTCTCTGATGCTTGGGCAGGTTTTTATTGAGAGCCTCCATGAATGTAGGTGTGTGTTTTGTGTTACTATGTGTGTGTTTTGGTGGTGTAGGTTTTGAGGGACTATGTGATGAGTGTGGTGTGGTGCAAGTGTTTACCTTCTCCTCTTGACTGTCTAGTCCAGTCTTGGGTGAAGACAGCTTTGCTTCAAGTTTGGCTATATAAGTGCATCTCTCACAGGTTGTAGTGTTGGGTGGTTGGAGGGGAGGGTTGTCTGTGTACATGAGGAAATTGCTGCATTGCCCCAAGATGCCCACATTTATCAGGTAGACAGGAGAAATCACTGGGAGCTGACCCTTAGACATGCCTGGATAAGTGCTTATTTATTAAGTACTAAAAACTGCTTTCCACTAGACAAGTGAGGAAAGTTGAGTGCTGTAGTAATTTGCAGCTTATGTAGTGCTTACAATGAGTTCTGAACAAGTGCTGAGTTCAAAGAAACAGATTTGAGTGCTGAAACTAGAAAACTGGCTAGTTATAAGAAACACAACTAAGCTAGAAGGCTTCCCTCCAACCCAGAAGGGCTTGGGGGCTCAGAAGCCTACAAACAGTCTAGACCACTTAACAGGAAAGGCAGGAAACAAGCTTAAACATTTTTTTTTGTTTTATCTCTTTCCCAGATGCTCTCTTTGTACACAGTAGGAGTGCCTGAATTCAGAATATGATCTAACTGCACTCAGTGTTTAAAATATTAAGGGTTTAATTTCTTGTTGACAAATGCCTCTGCATTTTGTCAAATGTGTCAGGAAATCTTCAGCATCCATCTGAGCAAACTCAGTCTCAGGTGAGTGAAATGACTTCATAAATTGGTATATGAAAGAAAGTATATAAGAAGTACAAAGTCCACATTCCCCCTCAGAAGCTGTAATGATGTAATAATCCAAACTCTTGATGATGAGACAGAAAAAACAGCCTTCTGAAATTTCAGGTTTAAAAACTGAGGGTACAGACAGCTGGAAATTGTTTATGCAGACAGGTAGTGGTTTAGTTAAGTGATAAGGAGTATGGATTGATTTGCCATCATTTTACTGAATCACACTTGTCCGAATCCAACTTGTGTGAAGTCCTTACTGATAGGTTTTTGGGCATTTTGTCTCCTGTGTCTTGGGTCAACCTGCTCCATTTGCCCTTCACTTTGCTTGGACTCACTCCTCTCCACTACCCTGCTCCCAAATACCTCCCAGCCCCACTACATCTACATTTATACTAGCCTTTCCCCACCCTCTCAGCACCTATTACCCAATCTAACACAGCCCTTTCCTAACCTAACACCTGCAGTCATCACATACCTTACACAATCCCATCTCCTGCTAACTATACTTACCACCCTCCCTCTTGCTTAGCCCATTCCTCCCCAATCCCCTGATTATCAGCCATCTATCCAGCAGTTGCACACCTCCATATCCTCCTCACTCCTCCCAACCCTCCTTACCTCCCTAACTCTCTTCACATTTCTAATACCCTTATATGATGCCACTTCCTTTTCCATGCACCATTGCTCTCTGCACTTCTCTCCCTTTTCCCTATCTCCACTACACCCTATATATAACCATCCCACTACTACAAGCTTTCACTCCATCTCCCCTTCTCTGATACAACCTAACTTCTTCCATCACTTTAACACATTCCATCCAGTACAGCTCTTTTGAATGTGTAGCCTTAACTCCAGTTGGATGTGGCTTAAGCCTTTAAAAAATGAAGTTATCACCTTACAGTTCTAACAGATACTCATTGATAGAGGTCAAATATCAATACATCTTTGTTATGTCATGTATGCTTCAAGATAAAATATTCTGTCACCTTGTATGTAGCATGGTTTTAGAATTATTAATGCAAATATGAGTAAACAATATTTGATGCCTAGAGACACAGTAGAAGGTAACTGAAGAAAAGCCTGGAGGAGCACTCAGCTTTAATGAGTTAACTTAAGAATAATCCCAACTTCAACCAAGGTTCAAATGATCAAATACTTAATATACTTCCCTCAATACTATAAAACAAAACTAAAATCCACAGGGCCTATAAAACCCCTAGTACTACCTCTCCTCAACACCTTTTGCCTAGCCAATGGTATTCACCCCAACACTGGACCTAACTCATCTCTAGACTACAATACCCCTCTCTCCAACCATTCCTCCTCCCATAAAACTCTCCACCTTTTTACCCTCAATGCCCAGAGTCTCTGTAACAAAGCATCCAACTTTCAAGCCTGGCTATCTCACAACCAACCAGACATTGTAGCCATCTCTGAGACTTGGCTCAAACCCCATATCTCTGATTCTAAAATCCTAATCCCTGGATTGTAAACCCTCAGGTGTGATCGCACAAAGAAAAAAGGTGGAGGAGTTGGCATAATCTATTTTAACCTACTCACTGTAATCCCTTACCCAAACCCTATTTCTTACTTCGCTAATTCTGAACTAGTAGCAAGCTTAAAAGTCTGTGTTTCATTGCACTATATGTCCCACCCAAAAATAACATCCCAATCCTCGAAGAAGTACTCTCATGGAGCTCAACCAAAATAAACAAAGAAACCTACATTCTAGGTGATGTAAACATGAACTGGGAAAACATTAATACCTCAACACCCACCCAGTTCATCAACCTCTTCAACTTCACCCAAATAATTCACTCTGCAACTAGACCTAGTAAAGCTAAATCCTCAGGTTCAACCCTTGACTGGATCTTAGTCTTGCACCCTAGTAAAATTATAGACTCCAGCACCATTCCTGACTCCATAAGTGAACACCTGCCTGCCTTTGTCCTTCGCTCAGCATCCTGCCCCTACATCAACAACATTACATTCACACACGTAAACTCAGTAACTTCAACCCCAACATATTCTCAAATTCCCTCAAACAAATGAACTGCAACATTCTAAAATCCCTTCCTCTTGACAATGCCATGGACTATTTCAATTCCACTTTTTGAAATAATCTAAATACTCTAGCACCAACAAGAACAAAAAGAATAAAAAATAATACTGCCCCATGGCTAACCAAAGACACCAAACCACTAATGCCCAAAGCGACACATCCTAGAAACTATACCAAAAGAACAAACTCCCTGAAACACTACTACAATACACACAGCTCTGTAACCTCATAAAAAAAAATCATTAGAGACAAAAAAATCTTACTACATCAAACTCCAGTCCAACCATGCAAAAAATCCTAAACAATTTTGGAACTCCATAACTGCACTTCTTAACCCAGGCACCAAAAACAATCCCTGCCCAGACCCCAGCAAACCTGATCAAGAATTAGTGTTTCATTAACTCTTTCTTTATTACCTCCATATCTGAACTTACCAAAGCCTTTCCCAGCAGCAATCACTTTTCTCAGTCTATTTCCTCCCTCACCACCCCCCTCCACTCCCACTGACCCTGAATCCCCCCATCGTCAACCTTAAATCCATCGCAGCCAACTATATAAAAAGACTTCTCTCCAAAATGAAATTGTGCTCTAACACCCCAGACAACATGCCTACAAACTTTCTAAAGCTTGCTTCTGATGAGATTGCATATCCCATTAGCATCTTAATCCACAGATCCATTCAGGAATTGTATGTTGCCAAACTCTAGTGTAAGGCCTACATTCTACCTCTCCATAAAGGTGGCAAATACACCAATATCTCAAATTTCCATCCCATAGCTATCCTCTCCTCAATCTCTAAGATCCTGGAAAAATGCATTCATCTCCAACTTTTGCTCTTCTTAACTGAAAACCATCTTCTCACCCATACCCAACATGGATTTTGACCAGGACACACTACTACAACAGCTCTCCTTTCTTTCCTTGAGTCAACCTTGCCCGAGACTCTGGGAAAGTAGTATCCACAGTGCTTTTGGATCTCTCCAAGGCATTCAATACTGTTTCCCACACCCACCTTCTGAGCCATCTTTCAAACCTTAATCTTTCTCAAAACACAGAATCCTGGTTCTCAAGCTACTTGTCCAATAGATCACAGGCTGTGAAATGGAGAAAAGGCATGTTTTCTTTTCTCCATACCTCCACAGGTGTGCCACAGGGGTCCATACTTGGTCCTATGCTGTTTAATATCTTTATCAACACCTTTCACTCTGCCATTCCCAATGCCACAGTAATTCATTATGCAGATGACTCAATATTAGTCTGCTCTGCCACTAATCTCCCTGAGCTTCTAACAAAGACTCAGACCGCCTTCTCAACCACTGAAGCCTGGAGGCTGCAAAACCATCTTTCTCTAAATGCCAATAAATCCAAAATATTAATATTTCTACCCTCAAAAGCCTTTGCTTTTGACAAAACCTCTTTCTAAGTAGTAAGCCAAAACAACACTCATATCGAAGTCATTTCCTATGTTAAATTACTAGGTGTTATTAAAGATGAACAACTAAATTTTGACAACCATATCCTTCAAAACATAAAGAAAACCCACAAAAAGCTTGGTATGCTTTACAGGAACAATCGCTTCCTCTCACCCCACACTAGACATACTTTCACTTCAGGTTACCTCCTTCCTTCCCTAATGTATGGTGCTCCCCTGCTAACTAACCCGTCAACCTCCCTCACTTCCAGGTTAGAAACCTGTTACAACAAAATATCCAAATTCACCACTAACTCTAAATACTCCTTCATCACTGTGAAGCCCTCCACTCTCTAAATTGGCTAGAACTTCCAAACTACCTAGATTACCTCCAGCTGATCACAGCTCATAGACTACTCTTCAGCCCTACTAATTGCCCCACTCTTTCTGACATCCTTCCCCCCTACCTACCAAATAAAACACAGATCTGAAAATCAAAACCTAATTAGTGTTCATGAACCTAGCTGTTCACCTGGACAACTACTCCTCTCTTTTTCAGGCAACAAATGGAATCCTCTTCCCCCTACTCTAAGGACAATGCAGAACCAGGAAAACTTTAAAACACATCTCCATTCCTACCTTTTCTCTAAATGGAAATGTACTTGTATCCTTCCAACCTAGCCCATACCTTACTCTCTTGTTCCTCCCTACTAGCTCAACAACACCTTCTATTACCAAGCCATACTCCATCTATTCTACACTATTATTGATTAATACTTAGGAAGTATCATGGTGGTTGCCTCACAGCAAGAGGTTCTCCAGTTCAATTCTTGGCTGGAGCACCTTCTGTGTGGAGTCTGCATGTCCTCCCCATGGTCAAGTGACATTTAAAGACATGCAGATAGGTGCGTGCATGAATGGGTGTGCCTTCTTTGAAGGTTGAGCATCAGGCTGGCACCTTTGCACTCTAAAAATCCACTGCCAATCAAAAGCAGTAATAAGTCTCATAAGCAGACCGGAGTTCCACTGTGGCAACCCCTAACCTGGAAAAGCCAAAAGGCATTAGTTTATTGATTAATACCTAGGAACTGATATTGTCTATCTACTGATACCAATCTAAATGCGACCATTTCTTTTTCTTGGAATGTTTAGTGTGTTTCACTATGTTATTACTAAGTTGATTGCAAAATTTTTATTGTTAATGCATGATATTTCTGAGTGATATTCTTTTGTTACTATTATGTAAATATCCTTCATTTGTATTTGTATTTTGTATTGTGGAGCTTTTCACCCCAGACATCCACTGAAAACAGGCTCTTTGGACCCAGTGGACTTCCCCGGTCATCAAACTGGAAATAAATAAATACATAAATAAATAAATAACTAAATAAAGTCCGAAAACCGAATGATGAAGATGCCAAACACCAATAATTCTGAGTGTTAGATCTCACCCCCTTCTCGACCCATGTTAATGCTTGTTCCAAGGTCTAGAGTGGTAGGAAATTTCAAATTTGGTATTTATTATGGGTATACCGGAATTCGGCATTATGACTTTTTGCAGACATCAGTCCATGATATAATGACTTAACTGAGTATGATTCAGTAAAATGATAGTAAACCATATGGATTACTTTGCCTTGCTTACATAATGCTTTATCATGTCAAACAAATGGCCCATCTTTTATCCCTTGCTGTTTCTTCCCAAGAATAAAGTGTTTTCCTGGTGTAACTGCCAAACTGCACTCATTTTTATCCCTAACTAATGTGGGCTAGATCTACCTTTGTTTATTTACACCTGGATCTGTAAGTTAGCTATTTTATCATTTCTCTGCCATCCTGTCCCTCACTCACACACAGAGAATTTCCATCTTATTTTCTTTATTTCACTTCTGTCTTACTTCCTTTTTTTTGTCTGGACTGTATGACTTTTCTGTACTGTTGTATGAATGTACATTTTCTCAAAATGTAACAACTTCTGTCTGTGTTACTGTCATATCTTCTACATACATAGGAAAATCATCATCCTTCTTGTTTATTCAGCAAGTGCTACCACAGACAGAGTAAAAACTGAATTGATGCATAATATATAAGATTACGATGAGGTCTCTGATTACAACCAACTTGTGTGTGAAATGTGGATGGCAAGAAAATTACCTAGAAAGTGTAACTCAGGAGGTAAATCTTGACATCCATGTCAAAAACACTTAATGAAAGGTTATGATCAGTGAAATTCACTCATAGATCTTTTGTAGCCCATGGAAATTTATCTCTTCCAAGTACTACCAATTACAGAAAAAAACATGTGTAGAAGCTCAAAAGGTATTACCAGGTCTCAATGCATTTGAAAGCCAGTAAAACAGCACTGCAATACAAACAGGTTAACTAAAACAAAGAATCATTGGCTTTAAAAATCTCTAGCACATCACTTAACCACAAATGCTGTTATTAAATGTGTGTAAGAGTGAAGTAGCTAATAGGGTCATCCATCTCTAATCATTAGTGTAAAACTAATCTTAATAACACTTAGTGGTGCTTAACAGAAGCCATCTGACATCAGAATGGTGTTTGACAAGTTTGTCTGTTTTTTCTTTATTTTTGTGTTGACCAGGTTAGTCCCAAGGTAGTATTTCAACTACTAGGGGAAATGTAGCCAGGGCATCAGGGAACTTCCCATACTTCTAGTTGCATGTGGGACCCATTTTGCATGAGTACTTCCTGTTTCCATTCCAGGTGCAGAGGCAGCATGGAGAAATAGGGAGGTATATGGAGAGAGAAGGAGATAATGGAGTGGTGAGAGAAATAGAGGAGAAAGTCAATATCAAGACCAGAGAATGCATGCAGGATTCTGAGGAGATGCTTCAATAAAATCTGTTTGATGGAGATGAGACAACAAATAATGGATGTATATTTACAATTATCCAGTCAGAAAGGTTGCAGGATGATTTACTTAAATAAATTGTGATGTGGACTGAGACAGAAAATGAAGGAGATATATCCTGGGTGGACATTATGGAAAAAATACAAAAGAAGTATGCGGAGACAATCCTGAAGAATAGTGGTGAGATGGAAAAAGAAAGTACATGCATAGAAAGTAAACTAGGCAAAAGAGAAGTAGCAGAAAAGAAATAGGAAGAAGAAAAAGAAAAACAACAGTGGTTGAGAAGTTTGACTCACAGACACAAGCTGCAGTGTTTGATTCTTACCTTTATGAGGGTAATTGGCTAGGCTTAGAATTGCTCATTAAGGCAGCTAGCTTAGTAATTAGCTGTGAACTTATGAAACTGTGAAGCTAAGGAAAAGGGAAAATGAACATATTTGAGTGTTTTCTGTAAATGTGAAAATAGTATTACGAATATAATGAGAAGAATGGGGATTTTGCAGTGGTGTAATACATATGATGTTGATGTCATTTTATTAGAAGAGCTAAGATTTTTAACAAATGAAAAACAATTACAAACAGATAAATTATGGTAAAGAAAGATAATCTGGACTTTGGGAAATGACAGGTGTTCTTGAATAGCTGTATTCTGAAAAAAAATCAGCAAATATATTAAATGTCACTTTAGCAAAACTGGGAATATTAACCATTGTAGATTTAAAATGGAAAGAACAAGTATATAGAATTATACCATTATATGGCTTATACTAATTGTAAAGAAAAAGAATGCTTATTTCATCAGATTTTAGAATGTGTAGGGATAAATTAGAATAATATGGTAAAAATATCCTTTAATTGTGATTTAAGAGGCAAGCATAAAAATAATGGAATTGATATAAGAAAAGTTTTAGAAATTTTGGACAAAAATTCATGGAGTTACAAAAAGGGTATGTATAGGATTGAAATAAATTATTTTATAGTATCAGACGTTTTAGTTATAAGAGAAAGAGAGTTAGTTGAAACATAATTTTCTGATCATCTTGCAATACAGCTAGAAGTTTAAGGAAAACAAGGAGTATATAAAAGTAGGCAAAGGACTAAAATGAATAAATGAGAAAGCATGGAATGAAGAAGGAAATAGATTAGGAGTACAGTTATCGAAAAGTCATATTACTGTGAGAACATTTTATAAAAATTGATCTGAATAGTTGATGATATTTAAGGAAAAATATAAAAATGTTTTTTTTAACAGTGGCAGTATGACGTCAGAAAAGTAGAGAAAGAAACATATAAAAGAACATATAATGATGCAATGGAAGGTGTATATGATAGAAAGCACTTTGACAAAGAAAAAAAAGTATATGAAAGAAATCAAGAAAAATACAATACTTGTATAAGCAAAGATATTTTACAAGGAAAAAAAGATAAAGCATTGTATTACTAGATTTGTAAAGGATGGTGGTAGTGTAAAAAATATAAAAGGAGAAAGAGAACTCAGGTATCGCTTGTGAATAGTGTACTACAATTTGTACAATAAAAGTTTAAGTGAAAATAGAAGGAAGTGAAAAAAGCATGGAAAGTAAAAAAGTTAACAGAAAAGAGAATGAGGAGTTGGAAAAGATATTTATTTGTATGCACTGCATAAAGTATTAGGGCAAGTAAATATAGTTCTAGCTGCATTACCAGATGGAATAGGGTATGAAATGTACAAATGTCTAAAGGGTTGGCATTTTTTTAAGATTTTGAATAAATGGCTAAATGAAAGTTTTAAGTATAAAGAATTATGCAGTGGAATGCTTAAATTGACACAGAATAATGAAGATAGAAGACAATTAAAAATGGAGACTTATAGTATTGAATAATAAAATATTATAAGCTCTTTATGAAAATAATGCAAAAAAGATCTGAAACTAAAATGGAAAATATAATTGAAGATTATATATATAGTATAAGAGAAAGGTTGTCAAAAATTATTAATGGTAGTTAGAGAAATTCTGGATGATATTTTAAATATAAAAGAAGAAGAAGCAAAAATCATGATTGGAGACCTTAATAAGGTAGTTTATACAACTGGACATGAAATTGTAATGGGAAATAATGAAAATATATAATATAAGTGAGAACTTTACAAAATTGTTTTTGTCAGCATGTAGTAATTACAATGTAAAAATACTTGTAAATGGCCAGTTAACCCAGGAGGTCCATATGAAGAGTGTTGTAAGACATGGATGCCCAATGAGTTGTATACTTTTTGCATTACCTACAGATGTGATGGTATGTGAATTAAATTATGAAATGAAAGATGCAGAATATATAACACCTGAAGTGTTAAAAATACTAGTTCTGTTAACATATGCTGATGACATTATATTAATTGGAAAAAAAATTGGAAAAAAGAAGTAATACTTTGCACAATGAGTGCATATAGGTGATAGAGTAGGTTCAAATAAAAAGAAAAGTAGATGAGGTAGTAAGTATAAGGGGTATATATTTTACAACAAATTAACTTTCAGTGTTAAGTATAAAATTTGGGAATAAACATGTAAATAAAATTAAGTGGGGAAAATAGAATAAATAAAACAAGCCTATCTGTTTTGGAAAATGTATGAATTACACAGAAAAAAATGCTTATTTAATAAATTAGAACTGACTGGAAAATACCACATTTAGCAAGCATATTTATGCTGCAAAGGAATTATTACAGATAATGTTTTCAATTTTATGGGGATCTAGATTAAACTAAGTACAAAAAGGAGTTTTGTATGTAAATAAATAGGAAGGTAGTTTATGGTTAATTAACCTAGTGGTATATGCTGCTTCATTTAATTTGTACAAAGTGTTAAAGTGGATAGATGAAAAAAGATGAGAGATTAGTAGTGAAATTGTATAAATATAAGTATGATAATTTATAGTGTATGGCCAGAAAAGTGTAAAAGAAAAAAAACTGTGCATAAATAAAGAAAATAAATGTTACAAAGAAAAAAGTATTTTTTGTGGAAAATAAAAATTAATGATATAAATAAAGAAAGAAATGTATGGCATAAGATTGCAATGATAAACATTGCTATATAAAATCATGGGAAAAACCTAGAGTTATAATAATAATAAGCAAATTGTATAATCAGAAAGTTGAATGTCAACATTTTTATAGAGATTGGTATTAGATAAATTTCCAGTAAAAGGAAATGTCCCATATAAAAAGAAAAGCAATATAATATGTTTACATACTCAAGAAGAAGAAAATACTGAACACTGTGTTTTTGAAATGTAAAAGAGCAAAAAGTTAATGGGAAATCTATGTAATGAAGATTTTTTGAAGATATAAAAGAAGTGGATAAAATAAATATGGATATTGCAAGAAAAAAAGTAAAGTATATGTTAAACACATTAAAATGCAGTTTTATGTTATATGGAATGAAAGAATAAATTAAATTATGTTTAATGGTAAATGGATTTTAACAACAATATTAAGCAGATGATTGTCACTGTTGAAGTGACAACCCAATCTCATGTGCCAAAATGGGAAAAAGGGGTTGTGAGTGGATGGATGGATGGATGGATGGATGGATTAAGCAATATCAGATGGTGGTTACGGAAAAGAAGTGTAGAGCTGAAAACTTAGTATGATTGTATGGAAAATTATAAATATGTAAAAATATATTTGTATATCTATATATCTGTACATTTATCAAGATTTAAAAATATGTAAATTTGTTGCAAATAAGAGGATCCCAAAGGACCCATGCTATTTTTGATAGGTGCAGTGGTAGCTTTAGCATCTACCTGAACTATAACCAACTCAAGCAGATGGAATCTTGGTTTAACTCATTACAACCAAGTGATGCCTCCAGGTGCATCTGTAGTTAAGTCCTACTTACACTTCTAGGTATCAAATATTGTTTGCTCGTATTTGCATCAATAATTCCAAAACCATGCTATGTGCAAGGTTTTAAAATATTTCATCTTAAATATTACACAGTGGCAAACTCAACTGCCTTAATATTTGATTTCCATTTCATACAGGTAGATATAGATATTATCTGTTGTTTTATGATATTAATTTATATAGATATAATTTTCATATTTTTATAAATATCTCAACAATCAAGTAACACAGGCAGAACTCCTTAGCCTCACATGAATGCTCTCAGCTCGATGAATAAAATGCTGCTGTCAGTATATGTGTAACTTGAGTGGTTGCTGAGATATTTTAAATTGTTTGCAAAATATTACAAATGTAATATTTACTGTGTTTAATGTGATTTATAAAATTAAATTTAAGGCCTAGAATCTAAAGAATACTACCAATATAAAATAGTTTGTGCTGAAGGGTTTGCCATCTATACTTCTTTAATAATCCTTATGGTTCCAGAGATATGAACATTTGTTTGAAATGTGAGGACATCATTTCATTCCGTCTAAAAGCTTAAGCTCTGCCCATTGGAAGTGACAGTACAAACTTCCTAAGCTCCATTGGAGTGAATGAGTTAACATCTTCTTTGAAGCATGATACACTCAAGAGTACAACACCCCTTTAATACTACACTGCAGTGCCAGCAATCCAATCATCTGATATGGGAATAGAATTCATAGCCTTCTGGTCTTCAAACACCAAAGGTGGGTGAGCTACCTGCTGTGCCACTGACACTTCCCAAAACGGGGGTGTAACCATTGTGCAAAGGCTTTGATGAAGCCTATTAGTTACAGGGATGGAAATACTCAATCTGTTTTTTATTGTGTATTGTTTAAACAGCACTAATCCTGATGATGGCCAGTTGTAATCATCATGCTCCCAGCACTACATCAGCTTACAATAAAGATTATTAATCATGTGTCTAAGACAATAATTTGATATGACAAAACATTATCACTAGTTGAAACCATCTATTAATAAGTGCAATGTGCTGTGCCAAAAGAGTACATTTACATTGCCAGGGAATACTGCCTATGGGAAGTTTTTATATCCTCTCTGCATATATTTGTGCTTCCATACATATTCCCTTTTTATCCCATAATCCCAATTACTTTCATTGCTTGGATATGTCATTAATGTAAAATACTAGGTATGTAGAACAGAAAGTTTTGCATGTGTCTCACCCATAAATGAGACCCAAGTTTTGTGATAATAGCCTAATTTCCAAAACAAAATGGATAAAATAATGAAAGTGCAGAAACATTATTCTCTGTACTAGTGTACATTTAACTGTAGTAACATGAGTACTTTAACAGTGCATTCTGTTTCAAAGATTTCTAAGAATAAGCGTTCACTGTCTCATAAACTCACAATCCTTGGGTAAATATATGTACCCTCATGGTTCTCTTTCATGATGGCATGACTGATTTCTTCCCTCTCAGTATATATATATATATATATATATATATATATATATATATATATATATATATATATATATTTATCTATCCATCTATATATATATATATATATATATATATATGTATGTATATATATATATATATATATATATATATATATATATATGTGTGTGTGTGTGTGTGTGTGTGTGTGTGTGTGTGTGTGTGTGTGTGTGTGTGTGTATGTATGTATATATATATATGTGTGTGTGTGTGTGTGTGTGTGTGTGTGTGTGTGTGTGTGTGTGTGTGTGTGTGTGTGTCTAAAAACATACTGTAATACACTAGCACAGGTGCAAAACTGCTTCCAGCTCAATATACAAGTCTCTAAAATCACACTGCTGCATACCTCCATGAGTGCAGAATCACAGGACTTTATTAACAAAACTCAAATTAATCACTTTCATTCTGTCAGTGAAGGACTTCAGCAGAACTATACTTACAAAGGGTACGAACACTTAGACAACTGTGCTGTGTATTTTTTTTTGATACTTGGCTTGCGGTTTGCTGCTTTTTTACTGTTTTTTATTATTATTCCTAATGGAATAATATAAGGAAGTCAAAATAATCTGCTGAAATAGACAAAATAGCACTCTTCAGGAATATAGAGGAGTTACTGTCCCTGCACAAAATCATAGTAGTTTGCCTCTAATGAGACAAAAAAGTAATACATGACGAAAAATATATACCTTTTTGTTGGTTATATCTTCAGAGGGAAAGAATATCCAAATGAATTTCAACATAACATTAAGTACCACAAAAATGAGCTAAAACGTGTGCTTATGGGCTTAAACAGAAACCAAAGGTTTAGAAAGTGCAAAAGAAAAATCATTCTTGAAAATCAAGTACTCGATAATGCATAAGTTCTGTTAAACTACTGTGAAGAGTATACATACATAGCAGTGGTACCGTACCAGTTTTAATTGCAAATGAGAATACATGGCATAATGTACAAAATGAATGACTGTGGATCCATTGTCTTTAAAGAAGTTGAGTGAAAGGAGACTATGCTGAACCAGTGATCTTATTATACTGATTGTTTATTAAGTTTTAGTATCTCTAAAGATGGACAATTAATAGGATGTGGGCCATGTCCTGCAGCAATCCAGTAATTGTTTTAGAATAATTAGCAGACCAAATCAATTACACAGGCTGAATTTCTCCTTGCCAACATTAATGAGTTGGTTGGTTAGATGAATCACATATTAATGAAACCTTTCTTCTGAATTTTGTCACATGAGCTGGAACATTTATAGCTTTTATATCATTATCTCTTTTTTGGTTTATGCCAGCTCAATGGCTGATGAATAACTCAGTACTTTTTTCATTCTGCATAGCACTAACTTTGATGGGATACATTTTAATTTTACATTAATGCACAAACAGCCTTCAGCAGCAATATGTTTAACTGATGGGACTGTGCAATATTTATTTATTACATAAATGACTATGCATATCCTATTTTCAGCACTACTTGATTTTCTAGTGAAAACCTTAGAGGCATTTATTACTTTTCATATGAAAGACACAGTACAGTCTACCACAATGCTGAGTCTGAACAATGGCATAGGGCAATTAAATTCTGAATGTGATTCAGAAAATCTTGGATCAAATACCAGCCCATGTGGTGGAAGACCCAATAAAGAATCTTGACACTGAATGTCTGATGCCAGCTTACTCATGATGAAGGGAGGGAGGTGGTCTTCTATACTGCAATTCCAGCACTACTAAGAATGGAAATTAGTGGTCATAGTTGCAGGTAATACCTTTACAGCAGTTTTTTTTGCATGTATGTGGAAATGAACATGTGCCCTATTGAGATAGCATGCCAGGCTGATGATATCAGCTGTCAGGGGAAGGGTTAGGCTGAATAAAAAAATATATGATCCTTCTACAGATGATTTACCAGAGTCCAAAGTCCAGCTCTAGCCCTAGATTAAACAGTGAGATGTTATTGAGAGCTATGTCTTTCTGAAAGAAGATCCACAGAAAACTGAATGAATGAAAGAACACTTATCAAAGTACAGAGATGTTGATGGTCAGGATGTTCTGAGAGAAAAACGTATAATAAAATATGCAATAATGTTGCAATAGTCTGTGATTTACGTATTATACTGGACATGTAGTTATGTTTGTATTTTTGACATGAAATAAAAACCTCTGGTTTAAAATAAATATGCAGTGCATTGAAATTTCCAGAATACACTAAGTATTGTCATGGTTTTGTATTGCACTTACCAAACAGTAATAATTGCTATGTTTCAAAATATTTTCTGTGCTTGAAACTGTATGTCCAATGTTCCTCTGATGTGCTTATGAAAGGTACATTTTGTCATTCTGAGTTATTCTCTTACTGAATAATCTAATCCAGGCACATGTCAGTGGAGCTGAAGCAGATGCAACACTGAAAATCCCTAATAAATAATAATGCGCATGCCTGTCAATAATACATAACTAAACTTGTATTAGCTGATGCTACAACTTTAGCTTTTTATAATACAAATGTCATATTGTCAGTTGTACATATGATAATTTTATAACTTATTATGATAGCATGAATAACTGCTGAAACCTTCAAAAATTCACAGCTGAAACACAATTTCACAAGCCTTTCTGGAGTACTGTAGAGGAACATCAGAGCTACTACAAATCAGGTAATGGGTGATACAAAAAAATGAACAAAAGAATTAGGTATACATCTTAAATGTTGACATCATGAGGGAAAAAATATAACAGAATTCTATGAAATAGATTGTGGTAATACACAAGTATTGTACATTTGGCCATATAAACTTGTTTATGATAATTAATTTGAACATTCCTTCATCCAAAATGTTTTGTATTTAATTATAAAGAAGTGTGCACTATTTTCAGACATAATCTACTGGTAAAGCACAGTCACCATTTTGTCAAAGCAAGAAAAGAATGTGTTGCTAATATTTTGTGTCACTGACATCATCCTTTAGTTGAAACATTTTGTCTCTCTTTGTCTTAAAACTTCTATTTAAGCAAAATTGGTTTGAATTTGTAGTAATTTACATACCTTTGTGCCAATGGCATAATTCCAGGTATTTTCAAGAAGGGAGAAAATATATGATGTTTTTAAACTGTATTCTAACTGGAGGATACTATGTCAGGCATGGTAAGGTTGGTGAGTAACCAAGATGTTGTGACCTTAACAAATTCCAACAGACTATACCGCCAGATCAGTAGAAGTAATGTCTATATGTAATCCATCACAAGGAAGTAGCAACATGCATATTAGATAGGATTCGACCTATTCTAATTTCATTCTTCAAGTGCTGTCAAAAACTACATGCAATACAACATTTTTCATTTCAGCCTGCCTATATTTTTATAATCTAGAATTGCACTTATCTGAATAATATTGTAGAGTTCCATGATTCCAGATCCTTTTTTCTTCATAATACCTTTAAACTTTTTTTTTGTTTTAATTCTGGCAAGCACTATTTTTTGACCATTTTACCATAACTCTAAAACTTTACATCAACCACAATAACTCAAAGCACCATTTAATCTTTAGCAGATAATGTAAGAAAAAAATTACCATGAGAATGGAGAGAAATCACACTGGCTGTGGAGCAAATCATTAATCATATTGCTAAGAAATCTCGCATGCAGAAAGCATATAGTGGCAAACATGCACCAGAATAGTGTGATAAAATGGAACCATTCATGCTATTGTTGCAGTGTATGCTACTCTTTCTTTGTTTAATTGTTTACAAAATCCAGAGTACCATTCTGTAAGTCATGTAAATATCTTGTGAAGTTCATTTTGTAAAAACTGAGCTGGCAGTGAAACACCTTAATTCAAGCTTCATCATTTTGTTAGTGTTGAATCTAAATGGCGCTTGCTGTCAAATATAAATTTATAAGTAAAGGTTCATTTGGCCCAACTACACACTCCATGAATTGTCTGACTATATGCCATCGTGTCATCTAAATGGAAATTACAGATGCAGCATTTCGTCTAATTCCAGGATTTGACTGTAAGTCCTGAAAGATTGGTAAAGGTGCAGTGTACCTTTCTACACGTTATAAAGGAAGAAGAAATTAAAGTATAAATTTGAGATGTTTTGGGGGGTATTACAAACAGTGATGAGAATGAAGTTTTAGAGTTATTCTTGTCGCTTTAAATATTGATAAGTATGTAGGCAGTGGACCTGTAGTACTAATGCAACACATCATTGAGATTGCTGATTATAAAGAACACTGTTACTGCAATTTGACTTTTATGGTTTATATGTTGCAGCTGTGATGCTTTTCATGAGAAGTAAACCACACAAAAATTATATTAGTGCATGTAAGAACATTTATAAGTAGTTTGAACTAAAGAAAGTAAACATACTGCACAAACTTTTTCTAAGTACAAGCTTTAAATTTTGCTTTCTAATTGATCTTGATCCTGCTAACTTATGAGAAGGAGGAGACTTGTTTTACAAGGTATGCAAAGTGCAGTGCATAAAAAATGAAAACTAATAACTCAAAACCAACAACACACTGAACAAGAGGGTCCCAATGGTAACAAATAAAATTGTTTCATGAAACACATTGTATTAAGGACTTCCGTCCCAAGCAATCCAAATACTTCATCAGAATACAATTCCAGACACTAAGCATCAGTTAAATATACTACCTCACCAAGATAAATTGCATCAATTGACCAATTAAAACAGATTAATTAAATTAATAAGAAAGAATTTATTACATGCATATACATTCAACCCTGTGCCAGTCATGTGGTTTAAAATAACATAAAATAACTTTAATATTTAAAATATGCAATACATTTATGAACCATTGATTTTGTTTAGTGTTTGTGCCTATAATTTACTAGCCCTTTTTTTTTAATACTGCCATAACAGATAAAAAATCATTACGCCCAGGGGGAACATGGCAGCAGCCCTAAGTTGCCAAAATAATTCTTTATTATTTAATATATTCTTCCAATCTCCACTCCCCCAGGGAACCAAGCTTATAAAGTCAATAATCCCAAAAGTAAATTTGGTAAAGTTGTTACAGAGAGAGGAATGTTTAAACAGATCATTTGTTTCCGTCCTATATTTTATATCATTCATATGTTCATAAATTCTTGCTTTTAGTGTGTGTTCCATCTTGCCTATGTAGAAACTTGTACAACTTTCAAATTTAGCCAAATACATTATTTTGCTTGTGTTACAATTACTCCTTAAAGAAACAACTTTAGTTCTCATGGCATTATCTAAAATAATATCAGATTCTTTAATCTTATAAGAACATTGTCTGCAACTACCACAAGCTACAGTGCCTTGATTCATTGAGTGGGAGTCGCATTAAGGAAACATCTGATCTATGCTAAGTGCTATTTCTTAGTTATCTAACATAGTTAATTAATGAATTTTAGTTATCCTTTTCATGAAAAGTTAGACACGCCTAACATGAACATCAGTGAAGTGTGCTAGATTGCAAAGTGGCTATCTAACAGAACCCAAGTTGAAAAAGTTCCTGGTACATTTTCTTAACATTAAGTTGTAATGATTTGTGTGCCACAGGGATCCTAGGCCATCTCCAGTTTGGTATTTATTTTGCAAACATCCAAGCCAATATCTAGAAAGTGTGATTGACCAAGTTTGCTGATGACTGCAAGCTGGGTACGCTTACCTGCTGATCCACTGATACTAAACAGCTCTAGCAAGGGCTGGAATATGCGCATACCTGGTGTACTGAAAATGATCTACAGTTAAATGCAAAAAAATGAAAGAAAAACAGCTGCTTTCACCTCATATGTTATAAATGGCACTCTTTTTCAGACAGAGAAGGTCATAAGAGACCGAGGTAGTTATGTCCGCAACTTTATTCATTATGTTTCCACCAAAGTCAGGAAATCCTTCTAGCTGGCTCATTTAATTACCAAGGGAATATCTACAAATGCCAAAGAAATCATCATACTCATGTATTCTTTCCTTATCACCCCACCATTGAATGCGGATAGAGGAGCTATGTCAGTCATTTCTGAATATTTTAGTAAAGAGTTCAACATTGGTTCACTGGTTCTGTTAGATTCAAATCAGTAAAAACTGTCCTCCATTAAGGGGCTTGAATACATTGCAGCTAAACCAACTGAAAAAGAAAGGGCAGCTTGCAGTGTAATAGGCCCTTTTTCCGAACCTTGATGGCCTGCCTTTAAAATTTCCCCCATTGGCCTAGTTCCTAAGAAGCAAGAGGGTGAGTACAGGTTAATTCACCACCTCTTAAATCCTGAAGGTTCATCAGTCAATTACTTCATTTACAAAGACTAGGCTAAGGTATATATTCCAACCTCTGGATTTGCAAAGTGGGCATGTGGTTGACATTATGGTTGCTTCCCATTAGAAGAGAGGACTGGCAATTTTAGGGATTTCAGTTTGATGGCAAATTCTTTTTGATACCACCATGTCCATGGGGTGCTCAGTGGCTTGTGCTATATTGGAATTGTTCAGCATGCATTGATGCTGGCAGTGTGAGTTACCTAAACTGTCCTCAATCCATTACCTGGATGAATTTTTGATTGTCAGTGAAGGTCTGGAAGGGGTTGTGGAAGGGATAATGGTATAGAAAGAGATGTGTGTTCACTTAGGTTTTCCTTTGTCCAAGGACAAGTTAGAAGGGTCAAGTCACGTCTTGACATTTTCGGGCTTAGCAGTTGACAACACTGAAAGGTCTTTTAAGTTTCCATCAAGCAAATTTCAGCAGGTCAGCATTCAATTTGATGATTATTGGAACCAGGAAAGCAAGCCCATATGGGGGAAATCATGCAGCTTCACAAGTTGTTGAATTTTGCTTGTAGGGCAAATTTGCTGGCAGGACTTTCCTTTGGTCCATTTCTTTTTTTTTCAATAATTTTTATTTTCATTTTGCATTTATAAAAGACACAAAAATGTTCATATTTACAACATGACCATAAGAGAAAGTTATACAATGTAATTAATATAGAAACATGAAGGTCATATAACAAACCTATTTACACTATATACATAAATGCTTTCTCAAACAAGTTTAAACAATATAAAGACAACACATACATTAATGTTTGCAATACCATATTTTGTTGTGAGTTTGTGGGTATATTGCTAGGTTCCCTTATAACATGTTACTCTATAGTGTGCATGATGTTTTATGCTAGTGAACATCTATTGGGAGGGTTTTAAGAAAGTAGCTATTAAACTACTTTGGTCCATTTCTAATTTGCTGAAAGGAAATAAACCCAAGAACTATATGTTTCAGCTGACCAAAAGAATTAAGGAAGACCTCCACCTTTGGTTTCTATTCTTGAGACAATTTAATGATGTTTTTTTCTTTGGCAATTGTCTTGGGTTTTCTTCAGTGACCTTGAACTTCTTATAGCTGCAGCAGGGGAATTGTCATAGAAGTTTACTTTCAATGTGGCTGGTTCACAGAAATAAATGGCCTGAGTTGTGGTCAAAAGATAGGCAGAAGGACATTGCCTTCCTGGAGATCTTTCCTGTATGGGTAGCCACTCAAGTATGGAAGGAAAATTATGTAACAGCAGAATTTAATTTTGTTTGGATAGCATTGCAGTTGTCTATGCCTTCAAAAATGTTCTTCAATATCCAAATGGGTTTACACCATCATTGGACTTCTAGTTGTATTAAACATGGAAAGTAATTTGACTTTTGCTAGCATGCATGTGCCTGACTGCCACAATTCAATTGCTGATAGCCTTTCCTATTTTCACTTTACCAAGTTTCATCAGATGGCCAAGCATGCAGAAGCAATTGGAAACTCAATTCCTCCAGAAGTCTGGTTATTGGAGAAGAGTAGCTGTATTGTTAAAGGCAAATTCCTGGTCCAGGAGTACTAGGAAGGATTATTCATCATAACTGCAGACTTTCAAGGGGTCTTATAGGTCCTTGCCCAATTACCATAGATCATGGAGACTGCCTTTGGTCTTTCATTTCCTAGTTTTCAGATGATCAAAAGGAGACTCTCCCAAAACAATCCAGGTCCACTTAGCAGCATTAGGCTGGATGGCACATTTTTGGCACTTTGAGTATTTCTCCAGTCATTGGTTGTCTGGCAGTATGAGCAAACATTGTGAAGAATTTTAGAGTGGCTTCAGTGGATTGCAGCAATCCAGTAGGGTGGTACATCCTTGACATCATTGTTAGGGGATTGTGTAGCATAGTTACAGATTTTTGCACCTTTTCTAGTGTGGCTGCATTATTCACTTCTTGCTATGCTGGTGCTGTCCATGCTGCAGAATTATTCTGCTCCTTATGCTGGAAGGATACTATGATTTACAGTGAATTTACTTTGATATGGGTTAGGAAATCCAAAATGGACCAAGTGGGGAAAAGGCAGCAAAAACCGTGAGATAAGTCAAAGAGCCACTTGCCCTGTGTACTGGTTCAGGTTACTGCAAAAGATCACCCCTAAGGCTTCTCAGGCAGGCCTGTTGTTTACTTGGGAGGACAGTAAGTCTTTCTGGCTGCCAGAAGTTAATCTTCTCCTATGCAAGGCCATTGACGGACAAGGCATATATCCTCTGGGTTATCCATCCCACTCTTACAGAATAGGCCTCACTTCTGATTTAGCTATGGAGGGCAATTCAGCTACAGTCCTGCAAAAACAGGAAGGTGAGCATCTGAGACCTTGTCATACAACAGACATTAATCCCTTGATTTTTGTTCCGAGAAGGAGGTTATGTGGATTGTGGGACATTCCTTCATCAAGATAGCAGCAGTCTAAGCCTTGGTTCATCTGGCTGTGCACATTGGTCCATTAGATCACCATTGCTTTGGTTTTTCAGGACTGTCATAGTTCAGTTTTGGGAGATTTTGTGCCAGGTTACAACAGATGGAAGATTGCCCAAGGTTGTGGTGATCTGCCATTGGGGAATCAACTTGACTTTCTCTCTGAAAAGAATCTTAATAGCCAGAATCCTTTATGATATGCCCAAGCTCCATACATTATATCCAGAAGTAGTTTTGTTTTGGACAACAATTGTGTAGAGAATCCACTGGGACGGTAGTAAGAGATCCAGAGCGATCAAGATGTCCGGGCATTTTATTAACCACAGAGTGATGCAGGCAGCCAGCTAACTTAGGTTTCAAGTCATTCAACATAAAGATCTTGAAAAATTGGGCTCTGATTTTTATAGCGGTGATAGGGTACATTTGACCAGTTTAGGCTTTAAATGTTTAATTTAGACATTTTCCTAGCCATCAAAAAAAATTAAGAAGAAACTGCTTGGGCTGCCTTAGTAAAACAAGGACTATCATGGGCATGAGGCCACTAAGAGGGAAACAGCATGGAGGAATCTCAGGCTGTCAGCTGCCTTGTGACCCCCCCCCCCCTTGTTTTCCCCCCTGTCTGTGCACTGTGGCCTCATCATGGCAAGAAGGTTGGATTCAGTTTAACTGTTGGCCATGTCAAGAAGTGTTTGTGTTGGGAAGCAAGATATAAAGACATTTAATTGCAGGTCCAGGCAGGTTTGGGTTACACACCTGGACCTATAAAGCTTAGCCAGAGCCAGCTTGGTGATGACAACTGGCTCAGTGGTAATGGTTATTGGCTACTTCATGTTATGGTTCATAGGTTCATAGGAGACTACTACAATAATGGCTTAAGATCCCTTACAAGCTTAGCCAGTGTAACCCGATTTTAAACAACATGTGGCCCCTAGGGGCAAGAAGCTGGCATAGATTTGTGCATATGTCTTGAGTATTTTACAGATTGCCCATGTCCATAAGAGACATAGGCACTATCTCAGGTGGACATTTGCAATCCCCCATCCATTGATCCAAATTGCATTTGAAGAGGGATAGGGAAGAGCTCTGGTTTAATGTGACTAAGAAGCCTTTTCCAAAGAAGGCGTAATCGTTGTGACACATATCTGTCTCTCCAGGATGTTTTGCTTCAACCACTGACTAGGTTTAGATCCCCTACATTAGGCAACCCTTGTACTGTTTGTCTTGCAGATGTGTAGCAACTCCATCAGGGATGGCCTGTGAGTGCCTTTTAGGTTAGGCATAGGTCACCCCTTAATAGTCACTAGGATACAATAAAGGGATAGGGCATTTAGTCTAACCACATAGCACATGTTGTTGACACCCTGCAGTTTTTTTTTTGTTTTGTTTTTTTTTTTTGTGAGGAACCTCTGGTGTCACTCCAGCTTTTGTAAGTGCCTAGTCAAGTACATGCCAAATGGTGCATTGTACTCAATTATTGGTCTAATGAGGGCTGAGTACAGTGGGACTATAACTTCCTTGGATCTGGATATTGTACCTTTATTTATAAGCTGTGCCACTATCTTACCACTGTGGACAGATGGCGGTCAAAGTTCAGGCTACTATCTATCTGTGTACCTAGATCTCTCACCTCTGAGTCTATTCTTAGGGGTGTTTAATTAATGTTGTAATTTGTAGAAGTCTTTGTCTTCTCAAAATCAAAGCATTTTTTTTGTTTGAGAGCTTTTTAATCTGACTTAGACAAGTTGTTTGCATGGAAGTGAATATGGAAGAGAACCTATACTTGGCAAAGGTGTGGTAGGCAGTTTTACTGATAGTTATCTTGACTTCCGAAAGTTCTGTTATCATATACTGATTTATATGACATTAGTGAGGAGCTGCTTTAACAAATATAGGGAATCCCCACAGCTTCCAAAATTACTCAAAAATGTACATCTTCAAGGTAAATAAATACTTCATAACCAGTCATTTTTATGTTCAAGAGTCCAACATTGAGAAATATAACTGTGATATTCCAAATAACAACTTGCTAAGTGAGTATGTTCATAGGTTGAACTTACTTTTCCTAAAAAGGACACTATAGGGGTATGAAAGGTTTTAGCCAGTATGCAAAATACATCACATGACAGTTGTTACTCAGGAAAATATATTAAAAAAATTGTAGTACAGTTTTCTGCACAAAACTAGTCAGATAACTATATAAAAACTAGTGTACTGTGTATTTTAATTGCAAAGTCAGGACCACAGCTTAATCTTGAAATTTTCTATGACAATTCAGAATTCTTACTATTTTTCTGTCACTTTTCCTACAACTGTACAACTACATCACTATTAGAAAAAAATAGCAACAGTTTTTGTTAAGATATTTTCATAACTTTGCATGTTTAGAATGTTGATGCATTCTACATTCATATCTCAGAAAAAAAATTGGTTTGTGGACTTTGTGCTGATTTTGAACCATGTACTTCTGCATTGTACAGGCTGTGAGATTCCAAAAGAAGTCAGACCAAAGAAAGTGTACCATGAATGCCTAACAGTATGTTAATGGTTTTTAAAGACACAAAAACATGGGCTGCATCCTCATCTAATTTATAAACTACCGAGGAAGTATAATTTTATAAAATAAACATGAAAGCCTGGTGGAATTTCACTTTTTAATATTTAGAAAAATGGAATTAAATATGTACTACTGAATACATATATCAAAAATAAAAAAGAAAATATAAGTGTACTATTATATATACAATTGGGATAATATTTGTGAATTTTTAATGCATCTATATCTGCTGCATTTTTTTGTTTGAGCATTTAATTCACATTAGCTGTCACATGTGATCTAGAGATAAAATGTGACTGGTGAGATTGCATTTTCTTCACTGTCAAATAATTTAATTTAAAGCCATCATAAAAAGATCTATGTAAAAGGGGTGTATATTACATTATCGAAAAGCCTTCATCAACTGCTTCACAGTTTGTATTGCTTTCTAAATTTTATTGACTATGTATAACTTAGATCTGCACCAATATACTGGACTCCTTATCTTTCTTCAAAATTTCTAAAATTAGCACTAGAATAATGTAGAACATCATCTGACATGACAACATGTGGAATAGTGTATAATTACCACACATTAGATACATATTTTCTTGATTCCTAAGTGCGTGCTCTTCATGGAACTAAATGATAACATAGTTTCTCATGGATTCTGAGTCAAGTGTTGTGGAGAGCACCATTCTGAAACTAATTGCTCTACATGTGTACATATTCCTGGCCAAAATTTCATATCATGTGCTCTTTCTTTACCCTTGACTATTCTTAAATACTCCTCATGTATTTTGAAATCATCTATTTTCTCAAATGATTCTGATTTGTATCTCTCTTTGAACAAAAGCTCTGTGATCAGCTATGTCATGTTTCAAAAGAAATTTCATTTAGCATTTTTATCTCTAGATATTCCTTAGGAGCAAATAAAGCTTCTTTTTGGTCAAGGGTAGTTCTGGTTTGACCTGATTAACTTCCATTTAATCTAGATGCATATGTTCTGTTTTCTACTGCAAGTATGAGTTGCTGATCAAATATGCTATCCACATCTAGTCCTTTTTTATAACTCATGAAGATAACTCCTGAGAGAATTATCTGCAGCCTTCATGATGTGTTGTGCAATTGAATATTTCCTATAATGATTTGTTGTCATCTATACTCTATCCAAAACATCTTTTTTATAAATATACTGATAAACATTCTAAAAGTAGCACACTATTCCATGCACTCTCATTCCTTTTTGAACATATACTTTTATGACACTTAATAAAAATGTGTTAACCATGAGCAATTTGTTTATCTTCTTCTAAAATCACACCATTCTGACAAGTATCAGCTTATAATGTAACTAACTTAAATTAAAACATTTTGGCGTAGGAGTCAGTCCTGTTAACAAGTTGGGCAGCTCAAAACTCTTTTGTTACTCCCTACTTCATTAAACTGTCACATCTTATTACAAGACCATACTTTTTGTCTTGAGATATTTGGGATAAGCTTCTAAAGATCTGCAGCATGCTAAGAAGTAAACTCAGGCAGACATATTTTGTTTTCTTAGTTGAAATAATGAGCTAGTAGGAATGTGTAGTGATAGCCTAGGCAAGAAGGAGAGTGATGGAGGAAGTCGATGGGTATGTAGAAGCTGAGGTGACAGGAAGTGAGATCAGGTGGGAGGAGAGGATGTTCATATTATTGGTTGGGGTGATCTGCCCTCTTTGGCATGGGCATCTGGCACTTGATGTTGTGTTTCTAGCCTATGACCAAGTGACCAGGAATGTTCAGGGTTGCAGGTAGTTTAGTTGGTGGTGTTTAGTAAGCAGGATCTTATAGGGCTTGTGTTGATCGGTATCAGTGCCTCTTTATATCTCAGCATGTTTATTTGGTAAAGGCAGTAAGAGGTTATAGAAGGCGCAAATTTAATAATGCCAGTAGAAAATTTAGAAAGAGAGGTCAGAAGGCTAGGAGTTAGTTCAGTGTTCGGCATTTGAGTGGTAGTAAAGGCTTTTCTTTTTTTCTTGGTTGTGATATTGTGCTGGGTAAGTGGGCAGTCAATAAACACTCAGATTAGTCTAGATAGGTGCATCATTATTTATTTATTTATTTATTTTGCTCAAAACTTTTTATTAAATTTAAACACATGAAAATATTACAGACATTCTAATGAAAGTTTTGAGTAGAAAACTATATACAATATTTACTTTTGGCCTAATATGAGGAATATTTCACAAGAACTATATAATAAAACTGTTCATTTAGCAATATACATTCGAAATATTTAAACAACATTCAGTCAAAATTATACAGAATGAGCTGTTTTAAGAGTTTCTATTAAACCAAGAACTTTGATCCAAGGATTATCAGTCCATTTCCTGGGGTAAACTCTTGTTTCCTTGACTTTTATTTCTATGAAAGCTGATTCTTTCAATAATAAAAGAAACTCTTCAAAGGTGGGTGGTGCAGATGATTTCCATTTTCTAGTTAAACATTTTCTTGCCACTGCTAAAATAGTCAAGAGGAGATAAAAATTGTTTATCATCATTCTATTCATGACATTTACATTCAATAGAATTAGGGGTTTGTATAAAGTAAATTTATCTGAAAATAAAGCTTGACAAAAATTACCTATGTCAGCCCAATACATATTAATTTTATTACAACCATAAATAATGTGTTCCCAATCAGCTGAACATTCCATAGAACATCTCCAACAAACAGCAGTGGCAGATTATTGTATTTTAGCAACTTTGTTGGGAGTATAAAAAGCTCTGTGTAAGAATTTCCACGCAAAGATTTTCCACATTTGGAGACTGGAAGTTAATTTCACAGAGAATAGTAGATTAGATTTGACTTCTGGAGACAAATTTAAAATTTGACCTTTATCAATAAATTTCCCAAATTTTTGTTTGGGAATAGTTTTGTAGTTTATTAGGAGTTTGTAAAGATAAGAGATTAAGTTAGGCCAATTATGATTGTTGTATATCAGATTTCGAATATAAAGAATCAACGTAGGTTTAGTTTTGAATGAAGAGTTATTTATTATTCTACAAAGATCTTGAGCGTGAGAAAGAATACTGTGTAAAATAATCCAATCAGAGTCTGAGATATTATAAATATTTTTATTTCATGAGACTGTAATACTGTTAAATCTTTTATGCAGTGTTGCCAACAAATGAATTGTTTTTAATTCCAGTCTTGAAAGACATTTTTATGAATTCTGTTGGTAATTTTTTTAGAAATCCTGAAGGGAATTAATAGGTCCCACCAGAGTTTTATATCTAGGTTTGAGT
Organism: Protopterus annectens; assembly: GCF_019279795.1. Classification (NCBI taxonomy): domain Eukaryota; kingdom Metazoa; phylum Chordata; order Ceratodontiformes; family Protopteridae; genus Protopterus; species Protopterus annectens. The sequence goes on from NC_056729.1 coordinate 895,740,246, forward strand.
TTTTAAATGTTCTAATATTGCTATAAATATGATTTATTATGTTTATTATGTTTAATTTGGTAGGTTTCACAATATTATATTGTAAATTAATGCTAATTATGTACCATAGATTGACATTTTGATTATTTAAGAGATTACCAGCTAATTTGTTTTCATTTAAAAAAATAATTGTATGAAGAGATGTCCATGCAGATGAGAAATTAGCATCTAACCAATTAATGGCTAGTTTGAGAATGGAAGCTTTAGTATAAGACTCAAGATCTAGAAAGTTTATTTCCCCCTGTTCCCAGGGTCTGATGTGATGGTAAAGTGCAATTCTATTTCTTTTTGGATACCATAAGAAATTTAATAAGATTTTGTTAAAGTCATTTAATATCATTTTACTTGAAGACATAGGAATGGCTTGGACAATATAATTTATCTTTGGGAGTAAGATCATCTTTATTAATTGTAGTCTGTCTTCAAAGTTTAAAAACAATTTGTTCCATTTTTCTATTAGTAATTGTACAGTAGATAAAGTATTTGTATAATTAGTGGTTGCAGTTGTATTTATGTTCGCACATAAGGTTATTCCTAAGTAGTTTATGGATGATACTAATGTGCCAATTATGTGATTTGAGTTAAAATACATGTTATGTTTTCTATTTAATATCATATATCTAGATGCTTTATTACTCATTCTTAAACCTTAATTAAGATAAAACTTAGCAGTTTGTAAATCTAATTCTTTGAGAGATTCTTCTGAAACTCTCAGAGTAAGAAGAATGTCACTACAAAAAGCATGATTTTAGAGTTGAATTGCCCATGGATTTTAATACCAGTTATTTTTAGGGATTGACAAATAGTAATTGCAAATATTTCAATGGCTGAGGCAACTAGAATAGGAGACAAAAGACAGCCCTGTTTAGTTCCTTTGGTAATTTTTATGGCTTCTGAAGGTAATGGACCAGGTTTTACATAAGCAAGATTGTTACTATATAGACTTTTTATCAAATGAATAAATTGGGACGGGAAAATCAAAAATTTCTAGTGGTTTAAAAAGAAAGTTCCACTGTAGTGTTTCAAATGGTTTTTCGATATCAAGGGCAATTGAAAGAGCCTCTTGATTATCTCTATTAATGACATCTATAAGAGTGAGAATCCTTTGAATGTTGTCATGTGTGTGTCTGTTGTAAAAGAAGCCTGTTTGATCTTTATGTATAATGTTTACTACGGATTTATTGATCCTATTTACTAAAATGGATGTAAAGATTTTACAATCGTTGTTAAGAAGTGAAATAGGTCTATATGAACTACACAAAGATGAATTTATATTTTTCTTTAGAATAGGAGTAATTAGAGAATATCACCAAGAGGGAGGAACCAAATGTTGAGAATGAATTACATTTAGAACATTGTGAAATAAAGTTAAGGCAGGAGTTGGTAATAATTTATATATTTCATTTATAATTCCATCTATTCTAGGAGCTTTATTATTTTTGCTTTGCTTAATTTTATCAACTATCTCTTTTTAGGAAATTTGTTGTTGTAAGTCTAATTTTATTTTCTCTGGTATTTTTTTGTATTAGGTAAGTTTATATCAATATCTATAGAATTTGCGTTAAGAGGAATATTGGTTTGAAGATCAGAATAATGATATTTAAAAGCATCAAGAATATCACTAATATCTGAAACTGCTCGGTTACTTTTACCCTCATGTATAATTTTTGTGATGCTATCTTCAGTGGATTTTTTATTCTCATTGATAAACTATGTAAGTATTTAGGAGACATCGAGTATGAGTTAATTTTCCATTTTTCTAAAGTTAAATTGGTCTTATGTGTTAATATTTTATTATATGTTTTATTTAGTTGATCTATTTCTTTTTTCCTTTTGGATGCATCATTGGAATCGTCTATGTTTATGCCATTTAATTGTTTTTGTAAAATTTGCGGTTCTCATTCCCATTCTTTGTTTTTTTTTTTTTTTTTTTTGTACCATGAAAGCATTTTGCCAAATAAAAAAAGCCTTTAATGTATCCCATAAAATGACTGTTTGTATCTTCTAAGAGGTTAGTTTCTAGAAAATAATTTATTTCTGAATGTAGCCATGGTTTGAATTGCTTTAAATTAATAACATAGGCAGGAATTCTAGTTGTTGGGTTATTTTTTTTTAAGTCAGATTCCATTTTAAGAATAAGGAATTGTGATCCAAAAAAGGACATGGTAAAATTGTAAAATTAATTACATTCGTGTTTAGATCTTGGGATATGTAAAGTTTGTCAATTTTAATTTGAGTATTGAATCTATAATCTCTATGTGAATATGTTAAAGAGGTACTTTCTTTATAAGTAAAGGTGTCAATCAAATTTAAGCTACTCGTCCAGTTTTTAAGCACTTTTCCTAAAGGAGATAAATGAATAGGTCGACTATTTGTGGTCTCAGAATTATCTGTAATGAAATTAAAATCTCCATCCAGAATAAGGACCCCTTTTTGAACTGTATTGATTAGATTTATATGTTTCCTCACTGTTGCCATTCCTATACCTGGAAACCAGTAAATATTAGCTAGAGTCCAAATTCTGTTATTATATTTTATTATTGCTATTGTTAGTAATCCTTCCTTATCTTCATATTTAAAGATAATTTGAGGTGTAGTGATACTTTTTTTCTATAATGTAATGGTACCTCTTGTTTTTCTCTTGTAGGATGAGCGAGATAATATTGTATATTCCTTGTGAGTCAACATGAATTTATTGTTAGCCTTAAAATGGGATTCTTGTAAAAATATTACTTATATCTTGTTGATTTTTAAGTATTTTAAACAATTGGCTCTTTCCCTTGGATTATTTAACCCATTAACATTTAGAGACAGTAATGTTAATTCTATTTATTATGTGGAATTTGAATGAGATCTAAAAGTGAAATTAAATAAGATTGAAAGTTGTATAATATTATTAATAATTATTGTAGATAATGATATTGGTAATATGTATATTCTTCTTATAGGTTCATAGGTTCATAGGTTCATACTAGGCTGTCTGCCCTAGGGCATTTACAAGCCTAGCCAGAGTGTGTTTGGCTTTCGCCACCCTTTGAATTGAGTTTACTGTGACCTTTTTTAAGGTTAGTTTACTGTGCCTCTGTCTAGTAGTGACACAGAAGTAATCCCCAGGGTAAACCTACGATCTCTCATCCACTCGTCAAGACGTCAAGATTCCTCTTGAAGAGAGTCAGTGAGGTGCTCTGCCTAACATGTACTGGGATTCTATTCCAGAGTAAAGGGAGCCTCTGGGTTATGAATCTGTCCCTCCAGCATGTCCTATTTATTTTGGTTCTGAGGTTCAAGTCCCTCAAGCGCGTAGCTCTAAGGGATTTGGATTTTCTGAGGTGGAGCATATCCATTAATTCCGGGTTGGACATAGCTTTATACGTCAGGCATAGATCGCCTCTAAGTAGGCGGTATGCAACTGAGTAGAGCTGGAGTTTTTTTAACCGAGCAGCATATGGCATCTGTTTGAGTCCCTTGATCCTCTTTGTGAGGTACTTTTGGGGTCTTTCTAGTTGCTGCAGGTGTCGGGTAAGGTACAACCCAAATGGGGCATTGTATTCTATTATGGGACTGATGAGGGATGAATAAAGGAGCACGATGACCTCTCTTGATCTAGATGTGAATCCTTTCATGATAAGGTGGGCTATATAGAAGGTCTTTCTAACCACTTTGGCAATGTGGTTGTCGAAGGAGAGATTACTATTGACTTGGGTCCCCAGGTCCCTAATTGCTTCCTCCATACTTAATGGGTTACCACCTATGTGGTAATTTGTGGGCACTTTGTTTTTGCCAAAGGGTATGACTATGCACTTTTTGGTGTTTAGCTCTAGGCCATGGCTCTGGCACCAGTTATCCATCTCTGTGAGACCCTTTTGAAGGATGCTCGTGTCAGCTGGAGAGTCAGTTATGGCACCCAGTTTGCAGTCATCTGTGAACTTGGTCAGCCACAGTCCTCCTGTGTTAGCCTGTACCTCAAAACAATATATACCGAACAAGAGAGGTCCCAGGACTGAGCCTTGTGGGACGCCACTTGTAACTGGTTTCGAGTCTGACATGGCTCCAGCAATTCTGACACTGTGGGTTTTGTCTTTGAGCCAGTTTGCAACCCATCTAGTGACATAGGGGTTTATATTTAAGCTGGATAGCTTATCTATGATGCCCGAGTGGGGTATTGTGTTGAATGCTTTTGCGAGGTCCAGGCAGGCTGTGTGGACTACCTTCCTTTCATCTATGGCCTTGGTGACTATTTCAAAGAAGTTGACCAGGTTCAAGAGGCAGGATCTGCCCTTAACAAAGCTGAATTGGGTAGGATCTAATGTCTAAAGGTCCCCAATGTCTTTGTTTATTTGTTCCATGATGATCATTTCCATAGCTTTGCAGACTAGGCTGGTCAGGCTTATGGGGCAATAGTTTCCGGGGTCCGTAGAGGCACCACCTTTGTGGAGTGGGACCACTGTTGCTGTATGCCATTCTTTGGGTACATATCCTGTAGTAAGGCTGAGATTGTACAGCAGCTTTACGTGAGGGTTTAGTTCTTCTTGGAGTTCATGTAGGACGCAACCTGGGACACCGTCTGGTCCCATTGATGCTGTGTTTTTTGCTTTGGAGAGGGCGGCTTTCACCTGAGCATCTGAGATGTTAGGGAGGCAGCACTCTGCTGGGATAGATATTTGCTCTTTTGGGGTGTGGGGTTTGCACTGAACCTCTCTGCCAGGATGTTGGCAATGTCCGTAGGTTCAGTGTATTTTTTGTCATTTTGGATCAATTCTGAGCATATCTGGGAGTTGCATCCCAGGTTCCTAACATAATTGAAGAAAGCCTTGTGATTATCTTTAGTTCCCTGTGCAATTTTTCTCTCAAAGCTGGCCTTGGAGGATTTTATGAGGGATCGTAGTTTTTTGCTAGTACTGATCAGAGATGCCTGCCCTTTTAGGGATTTTGCTCTATCATGTAGTAGCTTCCTCCTATTGTTGTACAGCTTATTTATGGCTGGGGTCCACCAGACTGGACACCTGCCTTTGGAAGATTGCGTCTTGATTTTGTTTGGGATAGCATGATCCTGGATGGTGTCCATAGAATGCGTTTATATAGGATTCTGCAGTTTGGGTCATAGTTTCCACTTGCCCGGGGGCCTTGAAAGATTCCACCTCAGTTTTGAGAAGTGTGAAGTTAGCTTTTGAGAAGTTTTTCACTGTGGTTTTCTGGGCATGTTAGTGTGTTAGTGATAGTTTATCTTAGGCCAGACTAATAAAAAATAGAAAGTATAATTAAATAAATATTTCATAAAAAATTAATTAATCATAAAACCCAATTTCAAACATGGAGTGAAAGTCACCCTTAATCTGATAGATGTGAGTAGCTGTATCAGATTATCCATCAAACCAAAAGATGAATCAAACAAAGTGAGCTTGAGCTCCAATATGAATATAGGAGAAAACAATAAAATAAGTGAATTGAATTCAAGTTAATAATAGAAGAAAGTGATTTTTATCCCATTTTCCTTGTGCAAAAATGTGAAAAAGAGTTTGTGTGAATAACCCTTTTTACAATAATAAAATAACTATATCTGACCCTAACTAGTAATAACATTAAATAGAGACAGGTAAATGCATATAGAGTTGCTTAAAAGTGACATGACATCTAACCATAAAATTAAAGATTACTAACTAAATAGTAGTATACAATTTGATATGAACTAATAAAACAAATAAACTTTTGTTGAATCAATTTTATAAATATTAATTTGAAGATGTTATAATTTATGTTTTGGCATGTTTCTTGTTCACTTCTGATATAAAAGGTCACATTTCAGAAAAACTTTGCAAGTAGGCCCATTTCATTTTAAGATACTTCCCTGAGAACATGGGAGTATATAATAATCATTAAAAACCTTCTATAACTTCTAGCTTATCTATTTTCACTAGTCCAATCAGTCTTGATAACAGCTTAAATGACTGTTAAAGACTAAGATCCAATAAGGAATTCATATTGAATAACAGCTTTATATCAGAGTGCATCAATCTATCAGCTTATTTTGTAATTTGAGATTTTCACATATAGTCAGTGAAGAGACATATGTAAGAACCAGAATCATATATAAAATTATAACAAGATATAATATCCAATTAATTATTCTTAGCTTGACAAATGATGAAATAAAATGATAAACATCTCTATAATATAGAGCAAGATATTATATTTCTGATTGAGTAGAGAAATAATGTAATAATATCAAAATAAAACATTATTAGTAACATTTTAACATATTTAAATTGCTCTTAGTGCCATTTTAGTATATGCACAGAAACAGTTCAAATACATTAATTAGACAATTGCAATATGTTAAAGAGACAAATCTTATAGGTGCACTATTTAAAGGTAAATGTTATCTCAAAAGAATGAGATCAGTTAGACATTTTATTCTAAATAGAGTAACTAATATCTGCTTATTTCTTGACACACAACATATTTACATAGTTACTTGGAAAGCAGAGTGTCATGACCTGCAGAAAATACAGACAAACATATTTTCACAAAATTTCCAAATATTTACCACTTGTGAAATGACAATAGCACAAAAGTACTATTTAATATTTAAATGCCCATTGAATTTGACCTCAGATGTCAAGAAATTGACTATAAACACATTGCCACAACAGTCAGGAAATCCTTCTATGTGGCACACCTTATCACTAAGGGCTTTTCATCCAGAAAAAAGGAGGTCATTGTCCCACTGTACTCATCCCTCATTAGACCCATTATAGAATATAATGCCCCATTTGGTATGTACCTCTCAAGACATCTGCAGCAACTGAAAAGGCTACAGAAATACCTCACTAAAAGAATCATAGGCCTAAACCAGATGCCCTATGCTGACCACCTTAAAAAACTCCACCTATACTCTGTCGCATATCATCTACTCAGACGGGATGTCTGCTTAACATACAAGGCCATGTCAAACCCAGAGCTGTTGGACATGCTACAATTAAATAAATGCCAATCCCTCAGAGTCACATGCTCCAGGGATCTAAACCTTGTCATCACAATAAGCAAAACATGCTGGAGGGATAGGCTCCTGACCTAGAGACTCCCCAGACTCTGGAATAGACTGCCCATACATGTCAAGCAGAGCGCTTCTTTGGCCCTCTTCAAAAGGAACCTTGGACGACTGGATGGGAGAAAGAAAATTCACCGCAGGGATCATGTCAGTCACCCTGCTAGACAGGGGTCCAGGGAAGTAAATAGTGTGGGGAGGAATAGCCAAGGAACTGTTATTTCTAGGCTTGTATAGGCCCTAGGGCCAATAGCCTAGTACCAACCTATGAACCTATGTTCACCAGAATGTTTGTAAGAAGAATTACTATCATAAATCGCCATATACATATGGGCATTATAGCAACATGTCGTGGATTATGAAAAGATTACTGCCTGAGGCTAATTAATTTGTTCCTAGTTAATGTGGAACAGCAAATATTGATGATCCCCTAAGTCTAATTGTATGTACAAAAGCAAAGTAATGCTTATTTGTACAGGGGAGTATTAGCCGTATTTCTAAACACCTTATCAGCCTCATTTCTCACCAATAGGTATGATCTGACTAGTGCCATGAATGACACTAGTAATAATTCAGTATCAGTGAGTAGAATAGGTGATCTTTGCAGTGCCATGTCTGCCTGCAAGAGCGTTTCCTTTCCATTAGGACATCTATTTGTGTTTGTCTTTAGGTATATGGGCGTGTACAGTAAAGTCAAGACTTTCATGGCATTCGCATACAAACAATGTCCTTCTGTATCAAGTCTTATAGCTGTAATTTTGCAACTGCACAATAAAGTTAATCATGTGTACATAGTAAGGGGACATCAGTATATTAAAAAGAATCATGCATACACTGAAAGAAATGAACACTGTAAGTAGAGCCCTGAGTAGGGAATGTCACACTAATGCAAACATTGAACACTTCAAGAGCACACCTTATAGAGCCTATGCATATGTTATTAGGCTCCATCTAACTATCTCCTCTATTACAGTCTGACAAAAAAGTGTCTAATCTGATGTTTACTTCTAACTTATCTTTATCTATCTCTAAGCTAGCTAACATGCCTATATCTTTGCTTCCTACAAGTTATTTCTAACGTGTCTATATATGTCCCTGTGTACTCCATATTTTACTAAGGAAAATAATGTACCAAGCGTGTAATAACGTATTGAATGCACTGGCCCCTTTGGTATGTAAAAAGCTAGGTATTCTGTTGGAAATGTTCCTAAGCTTTCTAATTCAGAAAAGTAAAGGTCTTAAATCCTTTGACTGTCTATAAAGATGAGCACTGTCCTCTTATACTCAATAGCTTGCTACTTGTACTGAGGAGAAAAATGTAATAGCCCTGGAAAAAAAAACACACTAAGAATCTAAGCCTACACCATAACATAAACTAGAGTACATGCATTAATATTTTCCAAACACAGTGTATTCCTTGACTATAGAATACGTTGCCACAGCAGGTCAAAACAGTACTATCTTGGCTACCTCTAAGGCTAGCCTTAAAACCTGGATGGATAGAGACAAGTTTATGACAGTCTTATCATGTAAGGCCCAGCTCCATTTGGAAGGTAAGTGGTATAAAGTGCTTGATAGGGAGGGTGAGAGATTTTAAATCTGTCTACTTAAAAGTTTGTTTGAATAGGCATCTTGTGTTCCCTGTGATTGCTTACCTAGTATAATTCCTACATTCAGGAAATTAATGTTAATTTATGTTATGATTCACTGGTCCTTATATTGCTTTTCAGTTTCTTGGTGATATGTTTTATACTTTCCTCATTCTGAAGAGTCCTAGCCTTATTACACAGTTTAGTAAGTTTTTTTCCTGTTGTTATAAAGTTTCTTATGTCAGTTGACCACTAAGATGGGTTGTATTTGGTTCAAATTAGAACTGTGCATGTGCTTAAATGTGTAAAAAACTTCTTAGTAAAGTTAGTTAGTGTGTCTGGTTCAAATGTAGTCATGTCATGGGTAAATCCATAGATTTCGTAGCTGGATGAAGTATGCCCTTCAGAAATCCTTAAACACAGAGACATTGGTAACGGGGAGTATGATGGCTTAGAAAGCAAATGTCACCAGTTTGCTAACTTAACTGGGGAAAGAGAGACCAGGGAAAGAGAACAGGTAGAAGCAATATTACTGTGGACCACATCATGCATATTTTGGGCTGTAGTGGGAGCTCTCACTATATGATCCAGGAATTATTTATCAAATCCCAGCTTCTCTGGCCATAGTTGTCCCAGTCTATAATTGAAGTCTCCTAGGATAGTAGAGTTAGTTTTAAAACTTTTGAGTAAACTAACATGATTATTTGTTGACATGAACAGGGTTCTGTAACATGACATACACTGGGATATTGTTTTGTCCACAACAAACTGACAAATTTTAATGTGCTCAGTTTGTGGCTCTCTGGGTATCTCTCCAAATGGGACTAGGTCTTTGAAAATTTTGAAAAACCTCTAACATTTGCACCAGGCTGGAAGGCATGGTAGGCAGAAAACCCATGTCTCTGTAACTGCACAATCCGGGCCATGTTACAGATGCAGGAGTTCATTGAGATGAGGGAATTTTTTATTGAGAAACCTGGCGTTGAGAAAAGCTACATTAATGTGATCTGGTTTACTGTTAGGTAAATCCCCATAGTAGGTATGTCCATTTGGTGGATTCTGCCTAAGACACAGTGGGGGCAGGAAGTTATTTTGCCAGTATGAGAAAACTTGTGAAAGAGAAATGTAAGACATTACTTACAAAACTAGTAGGACTATTTATCATCTCATTCCATACTGGCACATACTGGATCCCCTTATAATTACACAAGCTATTAACTTATTCACTTCTATGGAGCTCTGGAAGTCTACAATGTAACTTCAAATGAGCGAAGCCTAAGTTTTTTGATAAAATCAAATTATGTCCTCACATTTTAAACAAATGTTCATACATATGTCACCATATGTGATACTGATGAAATGCAAATATATTTATTTATTTACATTTGTTTACAGGGAAAGTCCACTGAGTCAAAAAGGGCCCATTTTCAGTGGAGGCCTGGGGAGAAAAGCTCCAGATCAGATAACAAATTAAATGCAATGTTTACAAATTATCAAAAAACAAAAATAAGCAAAACAGCAAAAATCCAACGTTTCAAAGAACAAATAAAAATGAGCAAGATCCAAAGGTTTCAAGGTAGTTAAGCTACAGATTCTACATCACTGACATGTGGTTTGAAATGAAATACCAATGTGTACATAAGAAATACAATCTTTCAGAATAAATTCAGATACAGAGTAGCTTCAAAGAGTCACAGTTAGTACCAAGAGAGATCAAAATGAAATATTCTCAAGTGAATAGATTGTTGTAAATTTGACCTAGTTAATTTCTTGTGATAATGTAGAAAAAAAAGAGAGTAGTTAGAAAGGCTAGATAGTGAAGGAGCAATACTAGGTCTAAAGGAGGGAAAGTCAAGTGATGGCATCAGATGGTGTAGAAGAGGCGTTAGAGCAGTTACATATCCTCTTAGAGAGGAAATGTTTGTGTAGGGCAGTTTTGAAGTTATAGGGATGTTATTCAGTACAGATAGAAGAGGGGAGGGTATTCCATAATCTGGCAATGATCCAGGAATATAAGAGTTTTCCTGCAGGCAGATTTGATTTGTGAATTTGGAGTAAGTGTTGGTGTTCTGATCATAGTTACCTAGAGGGGGTATAGGGGGCAAGTAAGGAGGTATGGACAGGGCAGTATTGTGGTTTATCAATAAGTTTACGTGAGGTAGTTAGCCGAAGGAGTAATAGATAATGAGGGAATCTGAGCCAGTGAAGTTTCCTTAAGGCGATGCAATGATGGGAAAAATGGCACCTGTTTGTAGCAAATTTGATAATTTTGTTGTAGCAAGAATCTCATTTTTGTGTCAGGAAAGACTGCAGCTTAATTAAAAATGGTGCCCCACAGGATAAAGAGGGTAGTAGGTAAGAGAGGGCTAAAGCTTGTTTAGTTGGTAAGGAGAGAAACCTGTTATGCCTATAAAGTAGCGCTAGTTTTTTATGAGTTTTTGTAATATTGGATTGGATATGCAGATCAAACTTTATATTTTCATCTATTATGACTCTTAATAGTTAGGTACTGCTACTAATTCAATTTTATAGAGTTTATTTATTTATTTTATTTTTATTTTACATTTGGTAACTGGGAAAGTCTGACTGGACACAAGTCCTTTTTCAGCAGAAGCCCGGAGAGAAAAGCTACAATTATAACACAGGTTAGTAACACAAAAATGACAAAAGATTCCATGAAATTACACGTGAACAGAGTGTAAAAATAAAGCTATGATTCTGCAATAATCAGTAAAACCATACACACAGTAGTACAGTTTATACTCAGTTTTACTGAGTAAAAGAAAAGAGTTCCGTAAATGTCAAACTCTTCAGAATAAAATATTTTTGATATTGGTAGTATTATTTAGATTTTATGTCTGAAACTGG